>NC_065511.1:31882022-32150779 GCF_006386435.1 Epinephelus moara | reverse complement strand
TTTGTTGCTATATTATTTTTGTTATGTTGGCATGGAAATAAATGAAACTTAAAGATCTATAAGGAGTGTTCATGTGATTTTACACATTTATAGTGTGAAATTAATTAATGCATAATAATCGTGATAATTGTAAAACCGTGATTATTTCTCTGACAATAATCGTACCAAGAAAATCTATAATCGTGACATCCCTAGTATGCAGTAATGGTGTCCTGAGCAGAGGATGAAGTCACCTCTGTGGGCTGTTGTATTCTGAGCTTCTCTGT
Source organism: Epinephelus moara (assembly GCF_006386435.1). Taxonomy (NCBI): domain Eukaryota; kingdom Metazoa; phylum Chordata; class Actinopteri; order Perciformes; family Serranidae; genus Epinephelus; species Epinephelus moara. The sequence goes on along the minus strand of NC_065511.1, from coordinate 32,150,513 downwards.
GGTTTGTTGTGGTAAGCTGGTCCAGCATCACAAGCATGTTATCCCACTGGCTAGCTCATCGCCGCTGGTTTTTACTGCACTCATATGGCGGTTACCACTGAAACCATGGCAGTGTTGTTGCGTAAGCATAGCGCCCACCCTCTGGTTTCCCCCTGGTTAACACTGTTAGCTCTGTCACTTCTGCCATTTTTTATTGCTGTTTATAAAGGTAGCACTGTTAGCTGCTAGCTGCTGACTTAGCTACCTCCTCCTGTTGGGAACTCATACACTCTGAATTTTGCAGAGCCCCTTTGATGCTCCTCTATGTTCACCAGCTGGGTGCTCATTTTGTCTGCTGATTGATGCTGGGAAAGTAGTGTACAGTGGGTTTGTCAGATTTTTTTGTTGTTGAGCTGCCTGCTCTGACTCTCAAAAACAATGAACTGAAAGATGCAAGAAAAGAGCTGAGGATTTATCATAATTACGTATGGGTTTGTCACCACGAGTGACAGTTATTTGATCCACTGTCAAAATCAAAATATTGACTGTAGCAGTTTTAAGTACCTTGTGTTACAATGTTTAATCTAATCTTTGTCTGGCAGGACGGTGACCAGTTAATCAAAAGCAGCCTGATGAAATCAAACTGGATCACTTTATCTTTAGAAAGAAGACCAAACCAGAAGAAAATAGAGCTTATTGTCATTATAACTACAAATTATACTGTGATATATTTAGAGAAAACCTCTAGGAATGGTACACCAAAATCTAAACAGCCAGAGAAGTTTCCAGTTAGCCGGCCAAATCATGTTTTAGGACAAAGAACATCAGCCAGTCAGAGTGAAGTATCATGTTTTAGGACAAAGAACATCAGCCAGTCAGAGTGAAGTAACAATGATTGACGGGCCTACCAGGCCGTGTGGATGGCGTATGCGGTGCGCGTCTCTCGTCCCTCCTGTCTGCTGATGTTCTTGGCGGCCTCCACCACCTCCTGTGTGGTCTGGTAGTCCTTCAGAGACCACTCGTGGACTGCTACTTCGCCATACTGCAGTATACCAACCTGAATGTGCACACAAACACACAAGTATTTCAACCATGCCACATGTTCATGGTGGTGCTGGCACATAGCTGTGGAAAGCAACATCTGAGACTCTTGTTTCTGGGGTGAACTATCTCTTTAAGTACCAATCCTGTTCTTAAAGCAAACAGTGCACTTGGGGAATTTTTGAATTCATTCAGAAACCAGAGGTATTTCCTCTTCACCTCACATTGCCTGCTACCCCTTACCCTCCCTTTTCAAAACCCAAACCCCCCTCTCACTCTTCTTGTTGTTTAGCTTAGAATAACGTCCCCAGATCCCCCCCTCCGACTTCCATTCCTCCTCAACCTCAAGCTAGCTCGGCTCACGTCCCTTTACATTACCAAAGCAATTCATTCTGGTCATATTTGCCAAACTGGTTCTTCATATGTGTTGCTCCATGCATGTTTTCACTCAAGGGAATAGCTTGTCTTACTGCTCTGGGCAACAGCTACGGGGTTCCAGAGATTTAAGTGGGAGACTCACTCAGATTCAAACCCACAAGTTTCCATTACTAATGTAAATAATATTTATTGTAGGCAGTGCAAATACACACTGACTTGCACTTTTACCTGCATCTGATCCGAGCTGATGTGGAACTTGCTGAGGATGTTGCTGAGGAAGTTCTGGACCTCATACCAGGGGTAGATACTGTTGGATCCATCCAGCACGATCACAATGTCCATGTATGTGGAGCACCCTGCCACATGCGGGAGGTGAAAAAATATATTTGGTTTGCCAAAGCAGGCCTGTGCAGCATGCCTAAATGTGTGCGTGTGTGTGTGTGTGTGTAAAAGTGTGGTTACTTTGCGCTGTTGGAGCGATGGTTTCTCTTGGTTCTAGGTCATCGCTGACAGAGGCACAGATGCCAGTGCTGAACATAGACGTACCACACTCTTGAGACCACAGAGGGGCACATGCCTGCCAAACACAACACACAGACACATAAACACATCAGCATCTGTTTCACAGGTGAAGCAAATTTCGGGAGCATCTACAGTCAATTTGAGCGGTTTGTATTTTCAAGTGTTTGTGTTCCGCTCACACGGCGCGTAGGTGGTTTTTTCGGTCGTTAACAAAGGGTTTAAACACGTAGACAAATGCGGTTGGGTGACAGAATAAACACCGAAAAAAAGGACTAAATGAGGGCAGACAGGGAACAAAAAGAAAACAAGTAATGAAAAGGAATAAGTCATGGAAAAACTACAATAGTGTGGTCTGGGGGACAGAGAAATGAGGGAGAGGCAGAGACTATTGTTGACATGCTGGCAGTCACTGTTGTCATGAGTGGTTTAACAGAGCTGGAACAGCAGACCAGTGGAGCAATTTAAATCTGATTGTGCTAAATGTAGGGGGTGAATGTGGGGCGGTTGTGGGGTAGGGGGGGCGTCGTATAAAAATATTTCTGTCTTCAAAGCATGCCGTTTATTTGGCTTTCATTCCAAGAGGGAGGAATAAGGGGGGAAGTGCGGAAAGAGGAGATAAAAGAGAAACTCGTGCATTCAGCAGAGAGACAAAAGAGGGAGACCGAAAGTGGGGTTGAAATGGGGGGAGAATGAGAAAAAGAGAAACATCCTGGTTTTGCTCACCCTGTCATTATGAACGGGTTTCTCCTCAGGCACACAGACAGGCGGAGAGGAAGGGATGGAGAGAGGGATGAGAGAAAGAATGAAGGGAGAGGACGGAGGAAAGGGAGAGAGGTGCTATGGCTTTTGGTAGGTCTGTCATTAACAAAGGGCCGGAGACGCATTCCGATCCTGTTATAGACCTGACCACTGGGGTTAAGATAAACACACACACACATACACACACACATATACACACACACACATATTAAAGTGGGCTAAGCTGGATGGCGTTCATGAACTGTACACGACTCCACACCCGGAGCAGCAGTAAAAACCTGGCAGACACCAGAACACGCAAGCGCACTTGCTTCACACACACACACACACACACACACACACACACACACACACACACACACACACACACACAAAGTAACTAACATAACATACAAACACACGGACAAAGCACACACATTTCTGCTCCCTGGCCTGGGCAGATGTGTGTCCCTCTGCAAGCCAGAAGCCTCAAAACTGGAGAAATTGGAGAGCAACAGCGAGATGTGTGCAGCGAGTTAGACTAAAGTTTCAGAAATAAGGACTTGCACTTGACCTGCTCTGAGGTTTGACTTATTTGAGACTCTTGAAAGATTTGACCTTCATTTGGGAGGAAAAACAGTATCAATTGCACAATTTGTCTATCCTAAATGACTGGGGGAACATTTACTTTCTTAACTTTTATTTTTAACCATTAGAATTAACATTTAAACACACAAGCGAGACTAAAACATAATTTTCCTTTATAAAAAATAAAGGACTGGCCTGCAAAGATGCATAACAGAGCCCACTAGCCTCCCAAAATTTGGAGCACATATTTTACTTCAGGTGCTGGTGAAAACTAAGCAGAAAAAGGTGGGGACACTTTCTTTCTGTAGCTGACAAGTGGCAACCTCCAGGGCTGAAAAATGAAGCCAACACCAAAGCACCAAAAACTGCAGTTCTTTAAATGACCACTTGAGGCTGGCTCCGGGAGCCAGTCAGTCCCTGAAGACAACATGTTAAAATGCCCAACTTTACTGCAGAAATAAACATGTTTACAGCCTGGTACAAAACAGTTTTGGTCTCTATAGTTAATTTCCCTGGTGAATATTATTAAGCCTTGAATTACACATAATTAAGGGTGGGACGCTTTGAGTGGCAGACTGTCTACCAAAGGTGTCCTAAGCTTTACAGTCACATCCACTGCTCACTCCTCCACAGCGCTAGCTTCTCCTCCAAACATGGTCACTTCTCACTGCAAATTACCAAGATAGTCACAGCCAAAATGCCTCAGAGGCTTCAAAATGAGAGTCCATAAACCAATGGGTGACATCACAGTAGCTATATCCATTATTTTTACAGCCTATGGAAGGCAGCAACTTAAACAAACATACCCAAGAGCACTGTGCAGGAGGATGAGAAGATATTGTTTATGTTAGGACTGCACCGAGAGGTAGCAATGGACTTCACATGACAATATTCACAACTTGGATTCCTTGTATAAAACCCTCTTGATGCTGAATGACTGAATTGTGGAGAAGGTTACGGATAAAACAAAGTGTAGAATGTTCATGCTGAAAAAAAGCTATTTTTATAATAAGCTATCTGGGCTATAAAAATGTTTTGGAAAAAGATTTCAAAAGTATCATAATCAGCCTGACACACTAGTCGCCTTCCACAGTATGATATCAGTCATTTCTGTTTTAGCCAGACTACTTGGAAACCGTGTAAGGAGGGCAAACAGTATTAACTTCTGTAATTAAAAGGCCCTGCCAAAATTACTTTGGCCCATCCAAAATTGAAATCCTGGCACCATGCCTGGTATCACTCTCAAATTTGTATCTACAATCTCACGAAAATAGAACAGAAATTAGCCAGTTAGAGGCAGGCTCTACATAGCCCACTAACTTGTGCAATTACAGTAATTACAGTAGTATGCCTATGCATTGAAAGCATGATCTCAGTTCAGTTGGCCAACTCAGTCTGACTGTGCAAATGTGCATATGAATCTCCAAAAAGGTATTCAGGAAGTGGGGGTCATGGTCACATCTGAAGTCAAATAAAACACCAACAGAGATGATTCATTAAAATTCTGTTAAACAAACACAACCTGGTCTCGCCACATCCCTTAGGCTCCCACACACGACCCAAATAACCACACAGCACAAGTAAAAAGTCTTGTTTCTCAGTGTGGAGACCACGTACCAGGAAGCCATCAGGTGAGTCTGGAGTCAGCGTCATTCCCAGGTGAGAATTCTTCAGGTTTTTAGAAACGTTCTGGAGAGCACTCTCACCTGAGATAGACAGACCAGTTTACTGTAACACCTCGGTAACACATCTAAACTTAATGTGAATTTAATTTGTTGAGCGTGTTTGTTTCACTCACCTAGATTCACTTTGCTGCAGCTTGAGTTCTTCTCCTCTCCTATGATGCATTTGTAAACATCTCCTTTCCTGTTGTTGGGCGGCCCGTCCCACGGAGCGCCGACCAGCATCCTTCAGCAGAATGACACAGTGAGTCACTTATCATCAAAGCATCATCATAGATCCTCGTTGTGCAAGAATTAATGACAGTTTAATTTGTTTTTCCTTGTCTTTTAACACACAATCACGGACACTTACGATTTCTCTCCGTTATCCTCATGTTGTAAAACAGAGAAGCCAAACAGAGCGTCCTCAGGACCGGTGAAGATCCGCGGATGCTTTACATCTATGTTAAAACAATAACACAACCCTGAAAGACAAAACAGAAAAGATTATTTGACACAGTGTGCAAACTATTCCATGACTTTTGGGGAGGTCACTTTTTTATGGATGGGGATAGAAGGGGGCGATTGTGTGTGCCTCAAAGAGAGGACTGATGGTGACTCTTATTGCAAAGAAACATCCATAGCTGCACATATATGTAGGCCTACTTACTTTGAATCTGATATATCATTTAACTTAATGACCACATCAAACCTCCAGACAGTTATATAGCATGCATGCTGGTATCTTTATCAATGTAAATTCATGGTGACTCATGACTGAACTGTACATCAAATTTACAAAATGTATAAAAGACGATCCCTAAAAGACCTAAAATATTTCCACTTGATGAAATAGTGCAGCCAAAATGGAGTCTTAGGTTTGAATATTTCACTCAGTGTAAACGTAATATCCTCCTGAGACCCTGTGTCCTCATATGAGGTCATAACATTTTGAGTTTACTTGACCTTACACTTCATTCTTCTTAAGTTAGACCTGTTGTCCTTGTTCGTGGACACCTTTTATGTGCCATCTAGTGGTAGTAAGAGCACAATACACTAATCCATGTAAAAACAAGATGGCAGCCATCTCTGCCAAGTCAGTCTGCAGGCGATCCCGACACAAAACTGGACAAGGCTCAAAACCTGATTACATTTTATGGTTGAAACTTGTTTATTTAATAATGTTTGTAGTTTGATATGGCAACAAATTTGACCAATTTTAGCAGCAATAACAAGCTAAGTTAATTGGGAAGTACTCGTTTGAGGACACTAGGTCTTTATGGTCGTTTCATTTGAGGACACTGGGACTTTATTGTTGGCCTGTTTGAGGATGTTGGGACTTAATTTTCATCTCGTTTGAGGACATTGGGACTTAATTATCACTGACAATGTTTAGTTTAGAAACTCGGAGAAATTAAAAATGCAAACCAAACAAAAGTTCGGGTCTCAGGAGGATATAGCTTATATAAAGAGTTGTTTTCCGACCTTAAAGGGACAGTTCACCCCCAAATAGAAAATACTTTCTTTTTCTCTAACCTGTATTACTATTTATCTTACTTGTAGTGCTACTTATAATCTATCTATTCTGTGTATCAATGCGCAGAAGGAAGTGTGCATCTACTCATGAGTAGATGCGTTCATGACTGCTTGTGATGGCACAAGATCTAAACATTAATGGCATGCTCCTCATTGTTATTGAGTGACTTTGGTGAATCTTAACTAACACTTTGAAACGCCAAAGTCAATAACACAAACAAAATGACTGATCGAGGCAGCGGTAGACCAGCAGCTCCTGTGTTCACAATGTAAAATCACTGTTTTTCTCAATGGAGTCTGGCTTTAAAGAGAGCAATATGACAACCTAATTTTCCCACTGGAAATCACTGTCTGACATTAAGATGAAGCAGTGAAAATACTCTTAATATAGCGTACACTTAAACTGATATGTGTGACTTTTTTTAGGTGGCTAACATATGTTTTGTTGCTGCCCCCTCCACAGCAGTAGATTGTTTTGCTTCCATGTCAGACTCCAGCCTGCGCCTCCAAACTGTGGGCGTGCCGACCAACATCTACTGTATGTAATATACCATCTGAGGATAAGTACCCCATACAACCCCACTTCAAAAAAAGTGAACTATCTCTTTAAGGCGTCATAAACACGAGTTGGCATTAGCATAATTAGTCATTAAAATGGGTGAAAAACATAACTTGGAGCTGTGTGTACACAACTGTACTTCTACAGTGCAGAGTCAGATTATTATTTCCCCTCTTGGCCTTCGGAGAGGGGAGTCAAGGGAAGGAGAGGGGGGGCTGAGAAAGATGGATAAACAGAGTGACCAGAGGCAACCTCTGAGGAAAAAGGGAGTTCAGTCTGAGGCGAATGAGAGAGGGGAGAGAAGAGAAGAGGCAAGGCGGAGAAGGGTGTGGGTTAGAAAAACTATGGAGTATAGTAAGCCCCCTGTTATGACACACAAGCCTGCCCTTCATACAACGAGAGAGAGAGAGAGGTGAGGGAGACACAGAGAAGACAGACAGCAACAAGATGGTAGTCAGACAGTTCACCGAGCTGTGAACATTTAGGTGTAAACTGAAGCATGAAAACATGTTCCAGCAGGAAAAGTGAAATAAACACATCTCGTTTCTTCACAGTCCGAAGGAGGAAAATCCTAAATATGGTTTCCCAACACCAGAAAAAAGAAGGACAGTATTTATATACAATGTAGAGAAATGTAAATTAATATACACCTATGTGGATTAAAGGAATAGTCCTCCCTTAAATCAAAAATACATATTTCCCTCTTACCTGTAGTGCTACTTTTTCAGTCTAGATTGTTTTAGTGTGAGTTACAGAGTGTTGGAGATATTGGCTGTAGAGATGTCTGCCTTCTCTTTAATTTAATGGAACCAGATGGCACTCAGCTTGTGGTGCTCAAAGCGCCAAAAAATACATTTGAAAAACTCAACAGCAATGTCTCTTTCCAAAAATCATGATCCAGTTACTCAAGATAATCCACAGACCTTGTTGTGAGCAGTTTCATGTAGGAACTATTTTCTTTCTACTGAACTACATCCGCCAACCGTATTACTGTGCAGAAGGAAGTGTGCATCTACTGCTAGCTCACCTAGCACCACTGAGCTAGCTACTGTTACAGCTCAGCCATTAATGTTTACATCTCGTGCTGTCACGAGCACGAGTAGATACGGTTAACACGTGTAGTTCAGTAGAAAGAAAATAGTTCCTGCATGAAACTGCTCACAACGAGGTCTGTGGATTATCTTGAGTAACCAGGTCATGATTTCTGGAAAGAGACATTGCTGTTGAGTTTTTCAAATTATTTTTTTATAGCTTTGAGCACCACAAGCTGAGTGCCATCTCATTCCATCATATTGGAGAGAGGGCAGAAATCTTCAGCTAATAAATCTCCAACTTTCGGCAGCTCACACCAAAAAAATCTTGATAAATACCACAAGCGGAAAAATATGTAGATTTGATTTGGGGGTGAAGTTTTCCTTTGAATGTTTCCAGCTTTGCTTATCAGTGTGAAACTTAGTGAACACGAGTTTACTGATGTCCTTTTATAATTAAAAACAAATAAGATTAGGATTATTGGCTCATTACCAACACTGCAGATCTTTACATTACTAGCTAAATTGATTTATTACAAGTTTGTGCATCTGAGAATTCAAAATTATAAAAGTTGCTTTTCCAGTTTTTTGCTCTCTGGTTTCTTTGTATAGTCCATCAGTTAGTCATGTGATTTTAAAATGTAACATCCATCCATCAATCCATTTTCAACTGCTTATCTGAGGCCGAGTTGCGAGGGCAGCAGGCTGAGCAAAGGTCTCTAAATGCCCCTCTCCCCAGCAATGCTTTCCAGCTCCTCCTGGGGGAGGAGGCATTCCCAGGCCAATTGAGATATATATATATAATCCTTCCAGCATGTTCTGGATCTGTACCAGGGCCTCCCACTGGTTGGACATGCCTGGAACAGCTCTAATGGGTGGTGCCCATGAGGCATCCTGAGCAGATGCCCAAACCACCTCAACTGACCCCTTTCGATGCGAAGGAGCAGCAGCTCTACTCCGAGCTCCGTCCGGATGTCCGAACTCCTACCCTATCTGTAAGGCTGAGCCCAACTCAACCTTACAGTATGTATTTTTGGAATGGCTTTTACCCATTAAGATATTTACCTTTAATGAACAACATGACGAAGAGTCTACAGTAACAGCTCATTGAGTCTGTTGCTACTTAGACACTGTGGTGCTTTGAGCTAAATGCTAAGTATGCTAAGCATGCTAGCATGTGAATGTATCAGTCCCCAAGGTCTTATGTTCATATTCATATATGTACATACAACATATTGTGTTCATACCATTTTCTTGTCCCTCTCTGTCCCTAAAACAGCCTTAGATTTTAGTCCTCTAACCTAATGTCATATTAAACAAATAAGGAGCTAGAGAACATCTTCGTCAGGTTCCAATTATGTGCTATACAGGACTGGGGGACACAGTACCTTGGGAATATAACCCTGTCATGTTCCCATTATGTGCCATATAAATCTGGGGAACATAGGAATGACCCCCTTATGGGGACAATACTAACATGCCAGTGTTCAGCTGGTATTTGGTTTATCATGTATGCCATCTTAGTTTAGCCTGTTAGCATGCTTACATTTGCTAATTAGCGCTAAACTCACCAAAGAAATCACCAAAGTTACTATCGTTCATCCTGAGGTGGACATGAATGTGTGAAGCAGATTTCATGGGAATGCATCCAATAGTTGTTGGGACATTTAGGTCGAAACCACAAATGTCAACCTCATGATGGCGCTAGAGAAAATGTCAAGTTTATGCTATGCAAACCATTTGTTTGGTTCATACTTGGGTCTAAAACACACAGTATACTGTAGAGAGCAGTGACAAATGCATCCACGTTTATTTCCTGTTTCAGTCTGCTGATGTTTTCAGTATCTGTGTGACAGATTATAAACTCTCCTTGCTGTTTCCTTTAGATACACAGCTCTACCTAAATTAAAGAGCATCACCGTGTTGTATTTTCAGTCCAGTCTCAGGAACACTATGCTCCCCCTGACAGTTGGTATTTAACTTGTCCCACTTTGCATCTACTGTATGTTATTTGTAGCCCTGGAAAGCAGGGTGTGTTGGATGTGTTTTGCTGAAGGGGATTTCTAAATACATTTGACTTGACATGTAATTTAGCAGCATGCGCACAGGCATCTACAGTAACTCTCCTACTGTACATAACTAAGTGATTCCACTGGAGGAAAGTGGTCCAGATGGGGAACAAGACCAGAACATTGCTGCTGTGATTATACACCAGCTCCTCACACACTTGTATACAGATACTTCCCCACAAATACACACTGACACACACAGACAGTTACCTCGGCCAGGCCAATCAGAGGGGGATTCCACTTGGTTTGCAGAAGGAAACTAGATATGTTCACTGTTTCTCTTCCATCTCGGCCCCTGCCTTTCTCACACACTGCTGTTTCTGCTACCTGCTTCTTCATTTTCTCTTCTGTGCAGATGTTTTTCCCTGTAATGTCATTGCATTTTCAGCCAAGTTTCTTCTTGTTCTTGTCCCAAGATATGTGGGTTTTATAGCCATGTAGCAGCACGACTCTGGATGGCAATGTCATTCTGTCGATCGATCCACCAGTAAGGTCTAGACTGAATTATCTCAACTAACATTTGATGGTTTGCCATAAAATTTTGTATTGTATGGACTTATATGTTCCCCAAAGGATGGACTGTGTGGACTTTGGAGATCTACTGACCTTTGTCACAATGAGGTTCACATTTGTGGTTTCGAGTTAAATGTCTCAACAACTACTGCATGAATTGTCATGAAATTTGGTGCACACATTCAATCCTCCTAACATTAGTGATCTGTTACCTTTGTCTGTTACCAAATAATTTCCCCTCGGGGATCAATAAAGTATTTCTGATTCTGATTCTGATTCTGATTCTGATCTTGCACTATGATCAGGTCAAAATTTAAATCTGTCTAGTACAAGGCTCTGGCAGTATCACTGTATTACGATATACCAGGGTATTCAGACTCCTGACGGTATGATTTTAAGTACCGCGAAAAATATAGAAGCTCTTCTTTCTATTAAAATCATATGGAGAGGTTGTATTGAGGATGTATTGTCTGTAGTGCACAGCACGCGCCACCAGAGGTCACTCTCTACATGTAGAACAGGCAGCTGATCTGGCAAGCATGGCAGCTGCCTGTGGTGGGGATAACGTTATATTTTCACTTCGAACTGGGTGAATTAAGGATTTATTTCAACCAAACCAGAGTTGGTGATTGTTGAACAGTGGATCAACTAACTAAATGACTAACAAGACTAACTAACATGGTTTTGGTTAGTTTTATTTTGTGTGTATTTTTGAGTTTGAACGAAGTGTGTTTTATGTTTAACTGTAAGGCAGTTGGGCTAACAATCTTGGTTCGGTGGAGGAGAGAAACTTGAATGTAGAAGGTGTATGGTTGTATTTCAATGTTTAATGAGAAAAATAGGTGTAAGAATATGACCTTTCTTGACATTCTGGGAGTTTTTTTTTTTTTATTAGACTAAAAAAGCAAAGAGACCTTGCAAAAAGGTAGGGGGGTGTGGTTGGTTAGGTAGCGCCACAAACACAAATACCATCATATACTGTGGAAGGTATGAAGTAGGATGTACGCAATCAGTCATCTAGTTGATTTAATGTTGCTAACCTTACCAGTCAACACCAGAAATACTGGTCGGTTAACCTTTTTTTGAGATTATAACTATTTTATGCCACTGTGTTGAGAATGTCATTGCAAAAATCAGACAGTTTCCTAAAGATTTATTTTCCCATAGAATATTCCTTTCAATAAATGTTATTTCTTAACATTTATTGTCGTGTTTTGTAGGATAATCTGCAATGTTCATAAAGCACAGTGCCACACATTTTAGTGGCATCAAAAATACAATTTGATAAATGAAAAATTTGATCAACGATTTCAAATAGCTTTTATTAAATATGCAATATTTCTCTTGACGATGTTTAACCTTGTAGATTAAATTGTGCTCAATTCTGACTGCTGTCTTACTTTTAGACCAGTCGTCAAGTCTAACTTTAAACTCCAGAGTAAACATCGGTGAAATTTGTCAATCTGAACATCCCTAGTTTGAAGTTATGAAAACATAAATATTGTTCAAGCCTATCCAGTACTTTGGTTTATGACCAAACACCTGCAATCTAAACAACTATCCCATCATCCTCAGCTGTACTTTGGCGCAAATTAGCAGAAGTTAGCATGCTAACATGCTAAACTAAATATGATAAACACTATACCTGCTTAACATGAGCATGTTGGCACCGTCATCGTGAGCATGTTAGAATGCCAACATTAGCATTTAGCTCAAAGCACCACTGTGAGTCGAGAGTCAGAGAGCTGCTACTGTAGCTGTAGACTCCAAGTCCTTCCTGCTCATTTTGCAGATCTGTGTGAGCTTCCAATATTTCAACGTCCAAACCTCCAGTGACTTTGATGAGATTCAGCCATCTCTCTGGCTCTACACAGATGTTTAATACACTTCACCGATGGGAATATGCGTAGGCAAGGATGGAGTCATTCTGTAATACTAAATCTTCCGTTTTCATGGCCAGAATGAGTAAAAAATCTTTCTATCCAGCCCTGTTGCAACAAGTTATTCTCTCTGATTCTCTCCCACCAGCGCTCGTATACACAGCGTAGTAAAATGTTTCTGTCTTTTCTTGTGGCAACATACACCCACCCTCTCCGATTCCAAATTGCTTTCCACAACAAACCAGGCCTCCGATAACAACCCCTGCTACTGATTTTCTCTGTCATACTCCTATTTCACTCATTCTCTCATAAACCCTAAATTGCTCCTTTCTTTTACTCTTCTCCCAAAACACACATGAACACACAAACACACATAAATGCACACACTGTAACTTTACCATAAGGCCCCCTCTCCGTTCCCAACCCACAAAACTGTACCATCGTTCCCTGTTTTCCCTGTCCTGTCCTCCCTCCTCTGGTTCCATTTTCATTGGGGTTTATATATGACACTGTACCGCAGCCCGTCTGACCACCTATCACCATGACAACTGGCAGCAAACATTTATCAAGCCAAACTGGGTCCAGATTCTCTCAACCACACATTCAGCTCTGGGCGCTACTGCTGGCTGGATGTGTATGGCTGTAATTGTGCAGTATGTATATACGTCTGTGCACAGAAACTGAACTTGACACTACTTTGTCTTGGATACTATAGAGACATGTCAGCACTTGCAGCAGCAGGCAGAGACACTGATGTATGTCGTTTTAATTGGATTACCATATTTAAGTTGTCCTTGTCTGTTCCTTTGTGTCTTTAATTTACATCCCTGACATATAGCACTTCAGTGGAATGTCCTGCAGTAGAGATGTCTACTTGTCTATCTGTTTCCATCATCTCTATTTAACTGACTCATAATGTTTCCCGTGCATCCCCCCCTCCTTCACCTCTTCTCACTCTTTCACAGATTTTCTCTCCATTATCTCGTTCAAGCTCTGTTCTCATCTCTGTCACCCTCTCGTGGGGAATGGGGGTGGAAGAAGTGGGGGAGTGGGAATGAGAGTCAGCGAAAACACAAGAAGATAGCTAGGAGAATAATAGCTAAAATTTATGAATGACTGGAGTCAAACACACACGCACACACACCTGTGTTCGACATCTCAGTAAAGCATAACAGAGTGTAACAGGCATGGGATGCCTGCTGTCCGCATCAGGGGAGCTCTGCTGAAACCATTAACATAACACACATACTCCCTCACCTACACGCTCCTGTATGACACATGTGGAAGCTAGCAAACTCACACACATGCAAGAACACTTACACTAAGATCACATAAACTACAGTACAAATTAAAGCAAAGGTTGAACAGTAAAAAAAGAAGGGAGCAATTACCATGTACATGCTTGATTTAAACTGATAATGGAGGGCAATGTGTAAAAACTAACCACAGGATACATTTGGCTGCTGGCATGTGTAATAGGCAGAGGTGTGGACTCCAGTTACATGACTTGTGACACAATTTTAATGACTTCAGACTTGGCAAAATCAAAGACTTGCAACTTAACTTGAACTTTACCACCAGTGTCTCATGACTTCACTTAGACCGGAGTCTTTTGACTTGAAAATACGTACCGAAAGTATGTTATTTATGAAGTGTGCTGCAAATCACGATCATTTCCCTTTGTTTCCTGAATCAGCTTACATTAACGCTATTAATTCCGAGCAAGTCAACACTTAATTCCCAAGATCCACTTTGTCTGAACCAATCTGATGGCATCCAATCAAGTTACAGGGATGAACCATGAAGAACTTATGTTACATTACTGAGCGCCAGCTGGAAAAAATGATACCAAAGGCTATTTTGCTCACATACAAAAACTATGCAGTGGTCAAAAAAAATGTATAGAAGTGGGCTATGTAAAATGTGCGGGTCGAAAATTATAGACGAATACCAAGCAGCAGCCTCCGGGGCAGAAAAGATGAAGCTATCATGGAGGTGCCAAAAACTACAGTTCCTCTAATGGCCACTTGAGGCTGGCTCCAGAAGCGAGTCAGTCCCCATAGACCCTCATGTTAAAATGCCCAACTTTACAGCAGAAATAAACATGTTCTCAGCCTGGTGCAAAGATGGTTTTGGTCTCTATAGCTGATTTATAGCTTTAGACAGGCTGCCTGCCGATAGTGTCCTCGGCGTCTAAGTCAGATCCACCCCTCCCTCCTCCACAGCGCCAGCTTCTCACCCAAATATGGTCACTTCTAGCTCCAAAAAAACAAGATGGTGACCGCCAAAATGCTGAAGTCAAGGCTTCAAAACAGGAGTCGACAAACCAATAGGTGATGTCACAGTAGCCACGTCCATTATTTTTACAGTCTATGACAAAGACAAAACAACTCCCAACTTCTTTGAACGTTTGAAGTTATACAAGGAATGGTAAGGCAAGGCTAGCGCTTTTAGCTTTTAAAAAAAATACAAATTTTAAAACCCATTCATGATTTTTACATTGAATATATTGTAACCGCTGTTAAATGGCATTACATTTGGTAAAGAATGCCTTATGACTTGTTTAGGACTCAAAAATCCAAGTTTAGCAGTTGGGACCTGTCATCCTTGACTCGGGCCTCATGCCTGTACTGGCTTGAGACTTGACTTTGGACTTGAGTGCAAAGCCTTGAGAATTAAACGTGACTTGCAAAACACTGAGTTGGTTCCACCTCTGATAATAGGTGTGTTTCAGTATGTGGTCCCCGTTCATTCCTCAGCTTCTGCATTAGAAGCACTCTGCATGGCATGCAACTGGCTGCATGGATAATCATTCTTAATTTAACAATTTGGCACAAATGCCAATGTCTCACATTGGCTTCACAGACTGTGTGTGATTCAGAGCAGGTACCAACGTAACACGCCTTGCACGGTATAATATCTCAGCCCATTGATTTAATTTTGCTTCACTAACCGTGCAGTTTAACCACTGCTTATCAGCTGAATAAACACTTCTTTTTGGTAGACAACAATGGCCTTTTTCTTAGGTTGCTTGCTGCTGAGCAGGAATGGCTCAATGAGGTGTGTGAGGCTGCTCTACCACATCGAACATGAGTACAGGAGGGGAGCTGATGTTCATGCTCCGTGGAGAAAACCCACATGGCATAGGCAGACGCCTTATTAGGGGAAGTCTAAGCGATGCATATGGCTGATATGGCCGATGGGGTCGAGTTACGCAGCTGCCAGGGTCAGAAGGTGTGAGCTGTAAGAGGAGATGAACCAGTAACCTTTCTGCAGAGGATACATGCACATATCTGTGATGGCTCCAAACTCCTCCAGGTATATCTGGAGGCCTCCAGCGAGAAAGAAATACTTCCTCAGTACAGACATAACTCATTGATTTACTCAAGGATCAGACGTTGAACCAGGAACCATTACTTTATTGGACTCGTGCACAACTTCCTATACCTTTCATCTGTTTGGCAAATGGAGTGTGGCCATATGTTTTAATACGCCTGCTTCTCTACTCTTCTGCACACAGTCATGTTAGGAATGTCTTTATGGTCAGTCGCTTACTGTCACACAGAATAAAGCTCCTTGGGACTCAGAGGGGGCGCGTGTGACACAATCATTCCCACATGTTGTTTGGTGAAGTGTAAAAATTGTGGAGGTTAATGACCATATCACCCAGAGAGACAGTGCTGGGGGACATCAGAGCAACTGGGAAGTGAAGAGGCATCAATCATGGACAAGAGGTTGACTTTTAGTTCTCCAAAGTTCACAGGTTTAGGAGCAGGGATTCCTCCCTCCTGTTCAGACTCCCATTGAGTAGTTTTATCTTATTTTAAAAACAGCAAAAGGGCAAAAACTAACTTTAAAGTTGACTTCTAAACCAAAATATAACTTCTATGAAGTGGTTCTTACCTTTAAGAAGGAGGATGAACTCCAGGCACAACAGGTATTTACGCAGCTCCATTTATTTAAAAAAGAAAAGTCTCTCCTCTATTTTTTCCTTGTGTTTTTTCTCTGTTTACAAAGTGGTCTCCCCTGAGCTGTTGGAAATGCAGTGCATCGGCGTCCACCACACACACATATAAACACGCGCTTTTCAGCTCTCTCTTTCCCCAAGAGATGCGTAAAATCCGGTAAAACGGTGCTGCTGTGGCATGTCTACTGTGCGTGTGCGTTCACAAAAGCAGTCTCGAGTCGTTAAATATAGATGAAAATAAAATAAACCAACTCCACACGAGGATTCCTGTCCGTGATTTTTGCGTTTCTTAAAGTTCCCTGTGGGAATATTTGGCGCACACTACAGGAGCGAGTTATTGTAGTGCGCGTAAAGGTCTTTAGGATAAAGAGAGAAAACTTAATTGACACCTCAGTGACCCATGTTTTGGCCGTGAAAAACCTGCACCTGTCCCATCGAACAAGAGGCCGCAGTTCAAAGTCATTAAACCATTACTAATGTGTAACACCTTCCCAAACAGTCAGTCAGCCCAGCGCTTTATCCCTCCTGACTCCGGTGCGCGTCTTTGAAGCTCTCCAGCTCTCCTGTGGACACAAACTGCGCTCATTAAGCCAAAAGTTTGAGCTGAGGTTCCTCTGGTAACTTGTTATCCATGATCCTCTCCGCTGATTTTTTTAAACTCACATTTACAACAAACCGCTTGTTTCCCGGGAGTTTCTGTCTCTGTAAATATGCGCCTCTAGTAACGGATTTCTCTCACTTTGAAATGAAAGAGCGCATTTATCCTCAGAGCTGCCCTCCCTCCATCCGTCCTCCTCCATCCACCAGAGTCCTCTCTGAGCAACTGGTTCACATTGACAAACCTCAAACCCACATCTCCCTCTCTCCCTCTCTCGCTTTCTTTTTCAAACTGACGATTTCTCTCAGTCAAAATCTTTCACTTTGCTTATGTCTTTCTTTGAGCTGCTCTTCACACATTAATGTCTCCAACTTTGTGGAAAATAACTAAGTCTTAATAAGGCACCCTTTATTAAGTCTTATAAGCTGTAATTAATGGCTTTATTGCTGGTTCATAAATCATTTAGAGCAGTTATAAGCTATTAATGAGCTCAACTTTGGGGTTGCCAAGTTGTGGCAAATCCAGTGTTCCCCAGTTTCTCATAAGCCCGGAGCAAAAGTTAGTCAGTCACCCACATTTATATGTCACGTTTATGATTTTATAATCTTAGTAACTAATCAATAAAGGGTTTTCTGACAAACCATCGAGTGTGATTCTAGTTTAGATGCCCTGTTGCCGTTTTCTAGAAAAAATAATCGTTTGGGCAGTGGTGCATGCTAAAAAGACAAAGTAAGTATGCTAGAAGAAAAATATTTTCCACAACCTGGCAACCCAAAAGTTGATTATTAATTTGATTTATCAGTCAGTAATGAAAAAAATAATTAGAAACTATTTATAAAGGGGGGCCAGAAAGTGATCTCAGACTTAATTCGAGTTATCATAAAACTTCAATTAAAACCCCGGGCTATTTGCTTCAATCACTCAAATCAACAGGCTTATATTTGGGACAGACATCTATATGGGACAGGCCTTTAATTCCTTTCACACAACACTGTTGCTCAGCAAAGATGGGAAATACAATTAAATTGTTTATTTAAACCAGTATGAATATTACTTGTATAAAAAATAGGCTTCTGATAATATAACAATTATGAATCATTCATTTGATTGAGCTACGACAGACAGAGCAAGTTACGGCAGCATACTACACAACTTGGATTCATTTTTTATGAAAAACCCTTTTGATTGGAAGACCCTACGGACTAAAGGAATATGAATAACTTCCTGGATAACTGAAGAATGGACACATAATTTGAGGCAGCCAACAACCTGGTTTTATACATCCAAGGCACTTCTATAAAAAAACAAAACAAATAAAAACTGCTTGGCAACTAGACCAGGCGTCTAATTGAGACAGGCGTTTATTTGTCAAAATGTGTAGCCACACTGGGCTAGTAAAAGGGACTGGGTGTTTAATTAAAGATCTACAATATTCAAATTCAGATAAAGGGAAATGTACAGGGCTGAATGTTTGCCCAATACAGTGGCTCTGTTATGCTGTAGGGGAAATTTTACTGCCAGGACAGGTGTAGCTAAAACATAATTCAATGCTGCATTGTATCACAACAGTTGGTGTAAAGGATCATCAATCGTATTAGTTCCATGTGTGCTTTTTCCTGCTGTAACAGCTCAAAATGTCTGCTGTGGTAAAGGTCTATGAATCTGATTCATATGGGAATGACAAAGAAACTAGTGCCCTGGGATACTGGCAGGGCTGTTAAGATTCAGGTTATCCATGTTAATTCAGATGTTCAAGAAAGACAGATTTCTAACAGATTAAAAACAATTTAAGCTACTTGTATTTTGATCACCCTTAATGATGAAACATCTCTATCTAAAATGTCCTTAATTACATGATACAGCCTTCACAGTCACCAGATCTCAACCCAGCAGCTGAAAGATTTTGGACAGATGTGTCATATAAAATTATATAAACATAAAAGCACAAACATTTGGATAATCAATAACAACAACACTGAACCTTTTCCAGACAATGTCCAGCATGAGCATGAAGTGCAGTAAACTGTGCATAATTATATCTCTGGTTTCCACATTTTGACATGTATCAATCATAATGAGGCTTTTGGTAATCTATTAATCACAAATAAAGGGCATGTATAAACTGTAGTTAGAGAATGAATGGATGCCTTCCTCAGTAGTGTTGATAGACCAAATAAAAATGCCCAGTTGTGTAAATACTCTGACCCCCTCCTGAAATTATCATCAATCCATTGATCCATAATTTTAGATGTAGTTTGGTGTGCAACCATTTAGGAGGATTTGTCAGATGAAAGCAGAACGCTGTGTTTACTGTTGTTGGCATGACAAAATGAAAACATTATCAAAGCAGCTTTCATGCATGTGTTTACTGCTCTACATGTTGTATCTGTGAGCCTTTCATTGATTTCACAAGTCAGCTGGCATCTCAAATGTATTTATGACCTGGACTTAAGGAGTTAAAGTGGAATCTAATAATGATAGAATTTCAAAGTGGGTAATGGGAGAGATGGATAATGAATATTCTTGTAAAGCTCTTGGGCGCCACTCTCAGGCCTCTACAGTTACTGCTCCACATGCCCACAGTGGCACAAGACACTGTAATACAATATTAGGCCTAAGACAAATGAAAGTGATTTTATTGTGTTCAAGCAGAAAAACATTAATTTGTCCACAACTCAGTGAAACAGTATTTACTACATCAATGAAAGCATAACACTTAAAACACCATCTGCATATATTTGAAAATAATGACATGGGCTGATAAATATATTAAATAAATGACTATTTTTTCGTATATTCTTATAAAGGCTAAGTCAATAAATATTAAAACTACTTTTGTTATTATATGAAAGCTATATGGGCTAGTATTTCAACTGTGATAAAGCACTACTGTTGTAGAACAATAACTTCCTTCCGTTAGCTGCAGTAACGTTACTGATAAGCGAAGAAGAGATTCGGCGCCATCTTTGATTGACCGTTGGTTCTAAACAAATACAACTCATCCCCTTTCCATTAGTAAAACTCGTCTTTTTATGACTTCACACCCACCTGCCGTTGATTTTACCCCACCTAATAAGTTGCTAGAAAGGCTAACTTCTTTTCGTTGAGCTCGCATTAACAATATGATTTACCTAGCTAATTAAATAAATACCTAATTGACAGATGGTGTCCGGTTTCCGTTGGTAGCCATCAACGACCGGTGCTAGCTAACTTCAACAGTGTGCTACTTTCCCAGCAGCAAGGTGAGCGACAGGTGAATGAAGTTGGATATTTGTGGTATTTTTGTCAAGACTTGTCCGACCAAACGAAGACTATAACATATGGAAATATTCCCCAGGTTGCCGATAAAGACCTCAAGACGCTGACTCTGCCACTGTGTTTCTTCAGGATGTGTAAGTAGACAGTTTTTGCCTAAAGTTTAATAAGCTAGCTAAATCTTCCATTCTGTCAGTTGGTCTCTTCTGACCCCTAGTGACCAAGATGACAGTTACATGAAGGCCTGTAAACAGAAGTTCTTGGGGTTTCCTGGCTTTGTTTGAGATATTTTAGATTTCTGTCACATCTTGAGACACTGGAGGAAAGAATACAGTCTATATCACAGAATAGATTTACATGCAAACAATTTCTGAGGCCTCTGAGACATACTTGTTGTGTGATATTGTATTCCAGTTAGTTTTACACTAGTTTGACTTTTGGTAAGTGGATACAGTTTAATAAATTGCACAGGCTCATATTTGCCACCGAGATTAATTTCCTCAAGTCAGGTATTGCATTAATTTGGAGGTTGAGGACCCACATCCTGTCCCAATTGTGCTTGTAGTATATCTTTCAAAAGTAAAAGGGTATAACCTGTGGTGGGAACTGAATACATTTACTTTTACTGTACTTAAGTACAATTTTGTGGTACTTGAGTATTTCCATTTTCTGCTACTTTTTACTTAGGCCCCACAACAGCTCAGATAGAAATATTGTATTCTTTACTCCACTACATTTAGTTACTTAGCAGATTCAGGTTAATAACATAAAATACAATCAATAAATAAATTATGATGTATTATTATAGATAAAGATAACACTTTATTGATTTCTGTGGTGAAATTTACAGGCTACTCTGATAGAAAAAAATACTTTGTGTATTTTGATGCTAATTCTTTTGTACTTTTACTGAAGTAAAATTTTGAATGCACGACTTTTGCTTGTAATAGACTATTTCTACACTAAAGTGACTTGGATCATTGCTCAAGTCAAGTTCTGCATTAATTTCGAGGTTGAGGGCCCAAATTGTGTCCCAATTGTGCTTGTAGTATATCTGTTAAAAGTAAAAGGCTATAGCCAGTGGTGGGAAGTAACTGAGTACATTTGCTCTTACTGTACTTGAGTACAGTTTTGAGGTACTTGTACTTTACTCGAGTATTTCCATACTTGCTACTTTATACTTCTGCTCCACTAGTCTACATCTCAGAGGGAAATATTGTACTTTTTACTCCACAATGTTTAATTACTTTACAGATTTTGATTAATAATAAAAGATATAATCAACAAATCAATTCTGATGTTTTATTATATATAAAGATAACAGTTTATTGATCTCTGTGGTGAAATTCACAATAATATAATAAACACTGTGGAATGGGCCATTCTGCATAATGTGCACTTTCACCTTTGGTACTTTATATTGATGCTAATCCTATTGTACTTTTTGCTAACAGGGGAGCTATGCTCATTTTTTAAATTCATATATGTTGTTCCTATGGTCTAAGACAGTCTAAAAATATTTGTGAACATGAAAAACTCTCTCCCAAAGCCAAAAGTAGAGTGCTAAAACTGAAATTTGTGATGTCATGGGTATAAAGTCCGGAGCTGCTCCATAGACAATGACCAGGGAAAGATGTTCTCGAAGACACTGAGAGCACCCAGGGAAATATTTCAGATCTTAAAACACTACAATAGAATAAAGCTCATTGTTTATGAAGCAGCTCCAAACTTTATACTTGATGACATCACAAGTTTGAGACTTACTTCTCAGGTTTCTGACATTGAGAAAGAGTAGCTCATGTTCACAAATATTGATTGAACTTTCCTTGGCCATGGAAAGAACACACTGGAATTCTTAATTTAGGTGGTGTTCCCCTTTATGTAATGAGTGCAGGACTTTTGCTTGTAACAGAATATTTCTACACAAAGGTATCACTATTTTTACTTAAGGATCTCAGATCCACCTTTGGATATAGCCTAGCAATGTCTGTGAAAAAGCATACTGTTACTGATTTATCAACTTCTTATACAGTAGTCTGCCTTGGTGTTGGTGTTTTTCCATATTTATGTCACCAGTTTGTGATGATATTTAGCAGTGTTTCATGTATTTGGTAGTGTTTGTACCATCTGAAGGCGAGGTTTACTGTAACCTGTATGAGATTTTGAGGATAGAATAGGATTGTGGTGTGTGTGTTGTGGTGTCATTGCCAAAAAAAAAAAAAAAAGCAGTTATGATAAAATCAGCAACTCCTGGCTGCTGTTAAAACAATTCTCACTTGTTACCACTTGGTGCCGCTCTCTTTCAACTATTGTACTTTCCAAGCCTGTCTGAACAGCTTCATGGTGTGCTGCAGTACTTTAACACAAAAATGGGGGCTTTTCCTATTACAGCTAATTGCAGAAATCATCCAAGGCCAGTTTGTCTCATGATTTTCAGTGCTCTGATTCATGATGCTCAGCTGATGATACTAAATTCCTCCTCTCACATTTGTAGTTAAGTTGCTGAATGTCTTTTTCTGTCTCTTGCAAATCAGCTTTCCTGGTCGAGGCTCATCATGTGGTGATGGATTTCTGTTCTGGACTAGGACAGAGAGTGCAATGGGTTTGGAGAGTAAACTCATAAGTGGCTAACACATCTGGGAATGAGAGGAACTTCATTAGCTTTTGATTTATGAATCCAGAGAGGGGAAAGATAATGATTATTGGATCATTGACCTCAGTCTCTCCATCATTGCTCTTACAGTTACTGCCTAATTGACATTGGTCTCTATCAGTGTCCTTGCCATTACTGCCTTCCTCTTCTCTGTCTTCATTTTCTTCTTTCTCCACCGTCTGTCTTCCTCTTCTTGGATCTCAGTTGTCCCAGTACTTACCTCATGTCGCCAAGAGACATATACATTTTCTATGTTTGCAGTGACCCACATTAGCATTTTTTTGGCAGGTGACTGTTACTGTAATTCGACTGGCAGCAGAGTCATGCTGACTGGCAGCCATATGTTAAGTCAGATGCGCTTGCTCACACGCAACCAAACCTCACTGTACACAACCACAGATTCCTGCACAGAGGTGGAACTGGAGTGAGAGCCAAAACAAACACACACACACACACACACACACACACACACACACACACACACAGACTGTTTCACACCACTGGGAGTTATGCTAGAGCCCATTAACGTCAACCATAAAATCGAAATTTGCATCACGCTGCTGTAACAACACAATTTAAATCAATGCACAGTAGATAATTTTTTACAGCTTTTACAAACTACTCACTCTACAAACTACTACTCTACTTCAACATTTTAACACATTTTTCGATGAAATGATTAGTCGACTAATCGAAGAAATAATCAACAGATTAGTCGACAATGAAAATAATCGTTAGTGGCAGCCCTACTCTAGATAGGGCCTTTTTTATACCGCATTGAAAACTACAATCTGTGCAAAATCCCTCTGATAATAACCATCATTTGATATGACAAAAACATGCATGACATTCAAGTATCTCTGACAGAGTCATCATAAACATATGCTGAATCTATTGATACGTAACAGAGATGCTTTATTTTGTAATCATGCCCTGAGTGAACTCGCTACATGGTCCCAAGCAGTCCGTTTAAATCACTGGGTCTCTTTGTTTTGGAGAGGACAAGACCTCTGTGGGTAATTCGGCTCCCAGTAAAAACCTCCTGAATGTCTGGATCCTCAGTCATCAGATGAAATAGATGAACACACAGCAGAAGTTCTGGGCTAGTATCCTGTCTGTGAGGTGCCGAACAGCACAGGAGAAACACTGATTTGTAGCATGTAACTGCTTTATTCAAGGTTTTGGGGGGGATTATTTGTCTTCCCATGAAAACTAGGGGTGCACCTTTGTCTTGGCTGAACATCGGGATCAACTGATAGTCGCCTTGTTGACTGCCATCAGCCTATCAGCAAAGAAGATGACATTCACCAGTGGCAATGGCCAAAGTTTTACTGTTGTGTCACATCCTTTTTGCACAGGCTATAAAGCAGGGCACGAAGCTAATGGCCACAAACTTAAAGGGGCAATAAGCGAAATTCATCATTTCTAGATTGAAGGAATTAAAAAATTGCTATGTGAAGAACTAGGGGTGTAATTTCATCTGGAGTATAGCATGACCTCATACAACCTCTCTCTGTGTTGATCTCCAGCCCCGTGTTTACAAGCCGGTCCGGCTGCGCATTCATGTACGTTCATGTGAATCCCCCCCCGGTCCGGCTGCGCATTCATGTACGTTCATGTGAATCCCCCCCCCTCGGAGCCCTTGGCCCTCCCTCCCTATAAAAGGCTACAGCCAGTGAGCAATGGCAGCGCGTATTTTCCAAGTGAAATGGGGGAGTCAAATGTCTGTTGTAATTAGTGTTACTGTAACGTTAGGCACATGTCGCTATGTCGATTCAGTTCAATTTAATGTTACAATCGTAGCATGGGTTAATGTCTGGAGCTTGAGTTATTAGCGGCTCGGTCCCAGCAATGGGTCAGGTGTTACGGTTGTGTTAGGTGAGTAGCCCAGCAGCCCAGCTAACATTTGCAATTAGCATTGTAAAATGTAGCCCGGCGGGCAGCCTGGCGGGCTGTGTTTAGCTATTTCCCTGCCTACTTCAATGATGATGGTACCTGTAATAAATGTAATATATTTGCTGAGATGGAGGCGAGGCTCAGTGACTAGAAGAGCTGGTAGAAGCGCTCCATAGCTGTAAGTTACTCCAGTAGCCGTAGTAGCTCTAGTGCTAACTCCGGGAGCTAACGCTAACGTTCCTACTCTTCTGCGTGAGCCGGAGTCGTGCTCACGGGCTCACGGAGAAGAGTAGGAACGTTAGCGTGGCAGCCGAGTAGTGCTAACGCTAACAGGAAAGCAGGGAAATACCTAAACACAGCAGAGACCGAGAGTGAGTGAAAGACATCGCTAACTGCTAAACTAAGCCAAACTAAGTTGGCTGTTTAGGTTTTATTTCCTTGCCCCTGTGGTGAGTGAATCTGCCTGCAGTGAAACCGGGCCTAACCGGTGCTTCCTCCTCAGGCTCCACTTCACTCAGCTGCCAGCACAGCCAGTTAGCCTCTGCTAGCTTCCCAGCTAACGTTATGGGATTGGATCCAAACGGAGCACCGAGTCCTGGTTTTTTATTCAGGTTAATGTGGGAAGAAGCAGCGGGTTTATCGGGCAGCTGAGTGAAGTGGAGCCTGCGGAAGAAACACCGGGACCGTCTGGATGTAATAGCCCGTGGAGAGACTGCGGTGCTCGGCTGCACAGACAAGGAGAGTGGGGTGGGGGGTGGAGAGCAGAGGTAGAGGGAGGTGTGGCTCATGACACTTTTTTTTTGGTCTACAGGCAGTGCTCAACAGCAAACCTAGTGGTGAAACGATTTCGCTTTTTGCCCCTTTAAATTATTGAGCAGATACAAGACAGTAATAACTGTTCGGCAAAAGGGCTTTGTCATCTCGCTGTTGTGTGATGAGATGGCTAGAAGCAACCAGCATCCTGAAGACAATAGAAAACATGTTCGGGACAAACAGAGATCTTCCCTGGAACATCCTCAGGATAAAAGGAGGCAGAAAACTCACTATCGCTGCGTCAGAGGACACACCCTGTTATTTCCCTGATATGCTACATTGTAAACAAAAAATCTGCTTTTAAATCGGCAGGAGGAGAGCTAGTTAACGTTAGCTGTTAGCAGCCAGTGGCCACAACTACACAATGTTTTCAAGGTTTCAATGAGGGGCTTGATGACTTTAAAACAGTTCAGTTATTTTTTTTTAATAAGTGTGGATGTCTTTGTTCCCCTGGCACAAAAGGGGGAATAAATAACAAAAACATCGGTATCGGCTATTCGCCAAATACTTATTTGAAACATCAGTACACATATTTGAAATTGAAGATAAATTGGACTCTAGGGTTTACGACTAGTTCTTTGATGCATATTTGATGATTACTCCATGTTATATTAAGAGTTTCTGGTCTAAATTTGAGAATTACACCACCAGAACATATTCCAAGCTGTATGTGTGGTATATCAGGGGCAGCAGCAGTAAATGGACTTTGAACTGACGTTTAATGTTCAGTGTGCCGAGTTTCCCTTTCAAAGCAAATGCAATAAAAAGTTTAGGATGAGGAGCAAAAGGAATGTCTGGGCGTACTACATTAGTTGGCATGTCCATGGGATATTTTGCCTGCTGGATGATCAGTAAATCAATGTCAGACATAGAGCCTGGCTGTGTGGATGGATAGATGGAGGGCAGTCGGAGACCATAGCACGAGTGTGTTACATATCATCAGCGCAGCACAGTAGATGTGATTTGTGGATAAGTTAGACGGTAGTGACAGTGTAGTGCTAGCAGACGAGCCTGTTTTCTATCTGTCACCAGGTGCTCCTGTAACGTCACTCGTGCTGTGTTTGGCAGCAGCCGTGTCAACATGTTACACCTACAGTACAGTTATTGTGATGATTTTCTGTCAATGTGCAGTGAATCTTCCCATGAAGAGTGCACAGTTTTATTATTTCAGTGCTCTCTACGCAGTAACTTGCGGGCAGCAGATTTCTTTTCATCCACACACATTCATCAGTGTGTTTGTGTGAGTTTCCATGCGTCTGCTGCAGCCAGTAGGTTTTTTACAAGGTGTGCTTACTCCACCCCTGTTTCCCCAAATCACAGTCCTCTGCAACCGATCAAACGACACCACAGCACACCTCAGCCAGTGCTACACCGTGTCCAGCAATGACATGCTGGTCTGCGGTATGTGTTGGCCTGGCTGCCGTCTGCAGCTGGTCAAGAGAGGAAAGAGATGGAGAGGGGGAGGAAGGGAGAGAAGAAAAATAGGAAAAGAAAGAGAGGGTGATAAGCTGAACCTCATGTATGCTGTAATCGGATGCAGGCGTTTAAAAAAGCACCACTTAATCTAACTCCTGACATTATTTTTCCTTTAAAGGGACAGTTTACCCTAAAATCAAAATTAAGCATTTTTCCTCTTACCTGTAGTGCTATTGATCAATCTAGATTGTTTTGGTGTAAGGTGCTGAGTGTTGAAGATATCGGCTGTAGATGTGTCTGCCTTCTCTCCAATTTAATAGGACTAGATGGCACTCAGCTTGTGGTGCTCAAAGCGCCAAAAAGAAATAATGACCCGGTTCCTAAAGATAATCCACAGACCTTGTTGTGAGCAGTTTCATGAAGGGACTATTGTCTTTCTACTGAGCTATACCTGCCAACTGTATCACTGCACATTGCACGGACGGAAGCATGCATCTACTAACAGGACGAGAGGCTCATGCTTATGACAGCACAAGATGTCAACATTAATGACGTCCTCCTCAGTTGAGCTGTAACATTAGCTAGTTCAGTGGTGCCAGGCAAGCCAGCAGTAGATGCATGCTTCCTTCTGTGCGGTGATTTGGTTGGCAGGTGTGGTTCAGTAGAAAGAAAATAGTTCCTCCGTGAAACTGCTCACAACAAGGTCTGTGGATTATCTTGAGTAACCAGGTCATATCAGAGATATTGCGGTTGAGGTTTCAAATGTATGTTTTTGGCAATTTGAGCACCAACAAGAGAAGGCAGATATCTCTATGACCGATATCTCCAATAGTCTGCAACTCACACCAAAGCAATCTACAGGTAATAGAAAAAATATGTATTTTTGATTTTAGGTTGAACTGTCTCTTTTAAAAGTTGTTAATCTTAAACCTCATTAGATTTTCTCTTTGATTCCCTGGAGGCTCTCTGGGATCACTTGAAGCTTAACATATTGAATACACTCACCTCCAGGTTTTTCTTTGTGAAGAATCCGTTGATCCATGACAAACACACAGAAGCCGTGAAAGATACATGTTTATCTTAACAAAACAAGTTGTGGGTGAAATGGGCTTATGCCTGCATGTGTGTTTACCCGTGTGCGTTCCTTTGTGCGTTCATGTGTGAGAGTCTGCCTTGACAGTGAGCTGATCCTATAAAAAAAGGAATGAGTCATGGAGCTCTGACAGTTGATCATCCTGTAATGCCTGATGATCCTCCTGGGCGTCTCTCTACACTCTCTCCTCTGCGTATAATTCCTATGTCGCAGGCTACATGTGTACATTCTGCACTATATGACCGACATATGTGAACACACCCTGCCTAAATTTGGCATTTGTGTAAAGATTTCAATTATGTTTTTGACAACAGTGTACATCCAGATTTTTGGCAAAAGTTTGGGGAGGGCATGTCTCAGCATGACAGTGTCCCCGTGAACCAAGCGAGGTCCACCCAGACGTGGTTTTCTGAGTGTTTGTGTGGAAGAACTTGTTGTCCCAACATGTTGTGGAAAGTCTGAAATCAGAAGAGCAGAGTCTGTGACAGCAGTATACTAACGGCCATGTTTTTGGAATGAGATGCTCAATAATCACATGTGGGTGTAATGTTGCGTTGATAAAGGAGAAGTACTCTGCTGGTGAATACTGCATGGCCCTCAAAATGCAATGATGCAATGTTTAGACCTTCAAGGGCCTCATAAAGCAAACATCAGACAAAGATGACAATATTTTTGCCAGTATCATAGAGGTATTAATTAAATTATATGTCAATTAAATTATATGTCAAGCAAATTATCCGTCAAGCAAGTCTGGCTGCCTACGATATAGCACATATGATTACCATGACTGAGAATCTTCACCGACATAAATTATATGTTTCCGCATTGAGGTCATAGTTAGTGGTGGTGTTGTATATGACAACATCATATTCATTTGCCCCAGCCCCCTCGTGTATGTAAATAGCAAGAACCAATAATGAGAAAACACCTCAATGTTACTGTATGTAGTCCAGCACAAAACCATCTATAACTGTGACCTCGGTAATACACATATAGTTGAATTTACACATTTCTGACATGTCAACAAAAACAGAACATTATAAAAGTGATGAAGATAGAAATCATATATTAATATCTGTACATAGTAGTCAAGCGTTTATGTTTGCTTCTGTTCAGCATTGTAATCCTTGTTTTAGCTGTATGTCTATTTCTAGGGCTACCCCTTGAAAGTCGGAGACCCCCTTCTTTGGTAGTCAGTTTGCTGTACAGTGTACTAGGTCCCCAGATTTTGCTGCGGAGCGAGCACCCTTGACTTTCATGCTACTCTTCGGTACAGACAGCTGCAGATGTGATGCAGTGGAACAGAGGAGGAGAAACTTTCCACCATAAAGCCCAGTTCAGACCAATGATTAGCGATGCGACAAAACTGTTTTAGAATGTTGCAGAGAAAAGTTGCAGCAAGTGAACTGGCCGGGCTGTGCTTGACTCAAGTCTGCTGATGGTGTCACCTGCAACTCAGCTGGTTAAATCACCAGTGACTGGTTTTAGAATATAAAGCTCGTCACCTGTTTTTTACAGCCAGTCAGCTTGTAGTGAAGTCAGCTGGTTTAGTCAAAATGACCGCAGACAACAAGTTGCAGACGGCAGGTGCTTCATCCCCGCTGAGCTCTCTGTTTCCGTCTCACAGAATGGCAGTGTCAGACGGTGGGTCACTGCTGCTGCTCGTTGTATGTGCTTATGCCCCCACACACATTCTAATTGACTGATTAGCTGCTGCTGGTTATTTATATGATTGCTGCGTGTTTATTATGAATACAGTCCATCTGATGCTCATTTTGTTTCAGTTTTTGCCGTTTCATCACTACTACAAATGCACCTGTAGCCAGTATCTCACTATCACTACCCTCATTCATGTTTAAGAAGCTACAAATAATATTCAGCCACAAAACAAGCCTGAAAAGCTGGAAATCAGAACGGAAGTACAGAGAGTTGTTGCATAGCGATGATAAACTGTCACATATAGTTGCATTGGTCTGAACCAGCAGGATTTTAGAACGTTGCAGGTTAGCGCATTGGACATAGTTCCTGTTTCAGCTCGTCTTGTTGCGAATCTTTGGTCTGAACTGGGCTCAAGGCTCCGAGATAATATTTTTTCCTCTCTTCTGCTTGGAAGTGGTGAATTTACAGCTGACAGATACTTAATAAGATACAGTCTCTGGCCTTTGTTTGATATCTTGTGTTTTCAAAAAGTGTTTCTGATCCGTTGTTAGCACTGCTAGCTTGTTTACTATATTACACAAATGCTGCCATCACACTGTTAAAACTCCTAAACTTTATATGCCTTTCTTTCCATCTCTGAAACGCTTTGCAGATATTGACTAGTGTTTTTTTTTTGTTTGGGTCAGACTCTTTTAGACTCTCCTTACGTCCACTCTTCCTCTTTGGGTTGTTTTGCAGCACAGGCAATCGTTGCGGATGCTGGAATAGCAACTTTGTATGCACAATTCTCCACCATTAAAGCAGGCTATCACCAAAGGGACGTGCACCTGAAATTCTAGAACAGCTAATAGGAATGCCCTCTCTCTGAAATGACCTGTGTCTCCCATCACAGTCAAGATTTTCTACAGCCGAAAACAGAGCCAAGAGGAGGTGCAGAAGTCTGGTTTTCTCTCAGACCACTTAAAATTCCAATATGCTTAAAGTTCATATGAGTTTTTGCTCAATGACACTAAAATAAAACTGCTTACCCCAGCTTTAAAGCCTATTCTGAATTATGTTACAACAGCTATATTAGATCCCAATATTATGTTCCTTTATGCTGATTTTGGTCTGCACCTGTACCCAACTGGGTTTAAAAGTGCACTCTGTCCATGCTTTTCTATTCTTTTCAGTGTTTGGGTGTCCCGTGTCTTTTAGCCAAGTTGAGTATTTGTAATTGAAGATAACAATGCAAAGTCTTATTCATCTTATAAGAGAACTCTTCTCTCTGCTTGAACTTCTCCCACACTCCCACAGTCTTTCTCTTATCGTCTATAAACCATATCTTCCATCTTTCTATCATCTCCCTTAGTCCATCCAGAGGTCAGCGTCAGAGTCTGTAATCAGATTTAATATTACATTCTTCGTCTCCACAAAGACTTCATTCAGCCTACCTCTGGTTTACTGTGGGACCATTGTCCTGCACTTAGTGGAGGAGCAGGGTCACGATGCTCATCAAGGATGCTCCCCACAGAGCTGACAGTAGATCTGCAGATGTCTGAGCAGAGAACGTAGATAAATCTTTGACCCCGTTGTGTGCGAGCGAATGAATCATATTTTATAAAATTAGACAAGGAAGCTAGAAGGAAGCTTTCATCCACCTCACCCCCTCCTTTAGTGTCTGACTCAGTGTCTCCACGTCTCTCCGCTCCACTTCTCTTTGATTTTATTTTCCTTAATGGAAGGATTCTCATGCCCAGACATTAAAGGGAAGAGTTTTTGAAGGTCGTTGGTTTGAGTGTCCTGCGCGGCTCAGTGGGCCAAGGTGCCAACCATATACTGTTGATTTCCAGACGTCTTCCCATGACCTTTACTGAATACCTTCCCCTCCCTCTCATGCCTCTGCTGTGGCTTATTAACTCGGAATCTTGACAGAGAAAGATGGGAATTTTCAGATAATTTAAAGTCATATTTAAAAACCTAATTTCTGTATGTGAACATGTGGGTGTGTGTCAGATTGAATTTCAAGCTGGCCAGTGTGGTTTTGATGACTCCTTCTTTCTGCTTTTCTGTCCAGTAAACATTCAAAGTGTTCGTGTGTGTGTGTGTGTGTGTGTGTGTGTGTGTGTGTGTGTGTGTGTGTGTGTGTGTGTGTGTGTGTGTGTGTGTGTGTGTGTGTGTAGGGTATGCCCTCATGTGTACTATTCTTGACCAATGTTTTACAAGAGGCCTCAAAGGTTCCTGGGTGGTCTAATTGCGTTTGCCACAGGAGATTGGTGCACTTTGCCACGGTGCGTGTGACTGTTAGACGTGTGTATCACTTTGTGCAGGCTTGCAGGTGTGTGTGGGTGTAAATCAATATCTTTGACAGAGACAGTACAGTATGCGAGGGTGTTTAATGACACTCACCTGTCATCACACTGTCACACGCATGCTCCTTCTATGAATTTGTGTGCGTGTGTGCAGACTATCACAAAGATATGTGCCTCTTTTTTCCCCATCGTGCTCTCCCGCAATCTAACCCACAATGCACTTGACCCGCGTGGCAATAATTGCCTCAACCAGAGCACAAATCACCCATCTTGGCTTTTGTGACATACACCCAAGTATGCAGACAAGTACACACACTCCACTCCTCCCTGCACATAAGTCATCTATCAAACTGCAACCTGACTCAGCCGTGGCCCCGGGGCACCTAAACTAACACACAATAGCACCAACGTTTGGTTTCTATTCAGATAGCTACTATGGTTACCTTGTTAGACATGTTAAAAGGGTATCAGATTCCCATTTAACTCTGATGGATGAAGTGCATTAGCTCTGTGTAGGCGTGTGCATTCTATACAGGTGTTTTTTATTTTGTTGGTATGCATGCATATTATTTTAATCTTTCTACAGCGTGCCCCTGTTTATTTCTTGACTTACAGGGAGTGTAGGAGTGAGGTATGTTTGACCCGATGTTGCCAAGCTATCTTCTGTTCCTTGTTATGTTTTCTGCAAGGCCAACAACCTGCAGCGATAACGATGTAGTCAGGATGTCAGCAGCAGATATGATGTGTTCAGTTTCTTTCTTCAGACCCTCTTGATGTGCTACGTTTTTGAGGAGTTTTCACAGTTTTTTGTGCGCCAGGCAGTTTGTCTGTCCACCTTTCCACACTCATTCAACACTCATCTGTGTTTTATGATCTGCGTGTACAGTGTGAGACTCTGATGGTATGTGTGAAGAGTTCCCAGAATGTGTGTTTTTAGTTTGGTATGTGAATGGGAGTGTGTACATGTGTGTTTTTTACAGGGGTCCGGTGTGGGTCGGGCGTTTTGAAGGGGGCCAGACAGCTGCTTTTTACTGCCCCAGGGGGTAATAAACAGTGAGGGAGGGGTAGTTATTTACCCCTTTTATTAGGGCAGGAGGTAGAGGAGGAGACTTTATTGGGGTCACACTGTAACTACACACAGCTGCAGGGCAAGAAGAAAAATAAAGAAGAGATAGTTTGTTACAAAAAAATTTAAAGAGCAGTTTTAGCATCACTAAATTCCGCTCCCAGGAATCTAGAGTTTACTTGTTGTATAAGTGTATATGTGTGTGAACCCGGGGTCATCCATTGTTTTCCCCAGCCGCTTTTTCATTTCCAGGTCCCTTAACAGCCCACTCCTTGTTAAGCACATCTGCTGTCAATCAACTGTACCCTGTAATCCAATTGGCATTTCCTGCTGTTAAAGACACGCCCACTGACCTTCGCCCATTTAATGACTGGTCAGGTAGTTCACTGTCCGACTCAAAATGGTCCCAAGTTGACCTCCATTTGCCTTATCACTCTCCTTGGTTACCATAACAACAGATATTCTACACTGATGTTGTAAAGCTTCAGTTTGTAGGATCATGTAGCAGAAATGGAATAAAAAATTATATGTATTGTTTCTTTAGTGTATAATCACCTGAAAATAAGAACTGTGTTTTTGGTACCTTGGAATGAGCCTTATATGACTACACAGGAAGCGGGATGGAGATTGCCATGTTTCTACAGTAGCCCAAACAGGGCCATTCGCATTTTCGTGTCAGCCACCATTATAGAAGCCCATCTGTGATGAGCAGTGTCGGAAAAATACTGATTTGTAATGTGAAACTGCTTTAGTCCGTGTTTTTACTGGTTTAAATCACCGGCTCCATTTGTTCTGGTGAGGAAGAGACCTCTGCGGATAATTCAGCTCCTGGTGGAATCCTCCTGAGCGTCTGGATCGTAAGTTATGAGGAAAAAGGGTGAGCACGCATTTGCATGTAGTGGGTGGGCTGCCCGTCTCCAATGTGACAATTCAAGTTAGAGAAACACTGATTTGTAATGTGAAAATGTTTTATCCAGTGTTTTTACTGGTTTAAATCACCAGCTCATTTGTTTTGGAGAGACCTCTGTGGATAATTCTGCTCATGGTAAAAAAAAACAACCTAAACATCTGGTTCAGAAAGTAGGTGGGCACAGAATAGCTTCAGTAGCCAGTCTCTGACATGCCAACAGCATCAGAGAAACATTGACTTGTAATGTGAAACTGTGTTATTCATTGATTTTACCAGTTTAAATCACCTGGTCCATTTGTTTTGGAGTCTTCTGCAGATAATTCGTCTCCCAGTGAAATCCTCCTGATCAATGAACACTGATGGAATTTTATTCAGGAGAAGTTTAGCTGGTTGCACTCCTTACCGCTATATGCCACTAAATCTTCATTGGGAAATCTTCACATTTGGGAAATGCTTTTTCAATTGCTTGAGAGTTTGGTGAGACAATTGATGCCACTCTCATGTCTATACGGTCACAACGGTGAATAGAGCAAGAAGCCAGTTAGCTTAGCTTAGTTTGAAGACTGGAAAGAGGCCTGGCTCTGTACTAATGTACAAAATCCACCTACCAGCACATCTGAAGCTCACTAATTTCACGTTATATGTCCTTTGTTTAATCCACACAAAAAACAAGTGTAATGATGACAGTTTGCCGTTTTGGGGGGTTATACACTGGATTGTTTTTTGGCAAGGTACAGATGCAAAACAACCAGGAAAGACCTGGGAAGGTATTGGTCCCAGCCCATGGTTGAATGAAAAGAACTGGATACTTAGACTTAGACTTGCTTTATTGTCATTCAACAAATACACCATCGGTGCACATATTAAACGGGATTTCGTTACTTTGGCTCATGAGTAGACGCATAAATTGTGTAACTTATAATAAAATAAAATATAAAACACTGGTATGACTTAAAAAAAGTTTTTAAAAAAATACAGCGTTGAAGGTGGAGGCTCGTTTGTTCCTATGAAAGTCGTTCAGTGGGGCATGGTGAGAGTTCTCAGGTTGAAAATTAACCAGATCTTCCGAATCATTGGGCTCATAGAGCAAGCGCACTAGAGACTTTCATCAGCCAACTGACTAACTTTCGCCAATGGAGCACCTAACGTCAGGTTTAACCCTCTGCTAACTTGAAAGGGAATACATTTTTTGAGTCCCTCACAATGTAAGTCCATGGGGAAAATTCTTTTTGGGTCCAATGGCATCATGTGACGGACCTGCAAGTTGTAATTCCATGGTTTGGCCACTATGCCAAATCGACTGCAAAGGCTGGTGCTGTTCCTGGGGTCTTGTCCCAGCCAAGAAATCCCCCCATATTAAACGATGAACTGTCACTTTACACTAGTGTCAAATTTTCTGTACACACATGAGGGTGGTATCAATGTTCTCATCTGACTCTCTCACGAAAGCGAGGAGCATATTTCCCAAAATAATCAACTATTCCTTGAAGTCAGGCAGCCTTTAAAGACTTTCCAGAGAAATATGAACCTAATTTAGCCAATTGGCATTTGAAATGGAAATAATAAAACTGCAGAGCCCAACAGTGGCATTCCTGCAGCTGGCTCTCTGCATGTTGCTTCACATGCCAGGGAAAAATTGCAGGATGAGCAGATCCACATGAAATGTGTGATAAAAGTGAGCAAGGGGGAGAAAAAAAGTCACATGGAAACATTTTGAGCCTTGAAGCGTTGCGAGGGAGGAATAACGAGGGCATGTGGCAGAGAGATGATTGACGGAGGGATGGGGAGACAAAAAAACCAAGAGGGAGCAGGAGAGACTGAGAGGGAGGGGACAGACAAGTTATTCTAGTTGCAGACAGCTGACAGAGAGCTTAAAATAAGATGGAGACATCGAATGTGCATATATATTCTGCAGCTACACTCACAAACCATAAAACGTGCACGGTCAAAGGATTTCATGCCCCTAATAGTCTTCAGTGCAGGAGGGCCAAGAGTCGAAGAGTCAGGCTGAGTTAACATCGTGCTTTATTGTTTTCCAATAGAAAGTGTTGTTTCCTATGATCAAATTTCATATAAAAGAGACACAAAGTAAAAACTTAAGCAGTACTGTATCAGACTCCTAGTGTAGTAATAAATATAAAATGTCGTCATGAGATAGAAAAGATTAAAGTTGTGGGGCAGGGCTAAAGAAACACATCATAACTGACCTGAAACTGGAAGAGCTCAAAGATTGATTTACACATTCACAAATATAGTCTCACACCACTTCTGCTGCCACACACACACACTTACATACAATGCCAAATAAATGAGCTGTCACTCAACAAATCCAACACACACTTTCATGTTTAAAGCCCAGCTGGTCACGGTTGATGGAGCTGGAGAGACAGGCAGATAACTCAGGAGCTAAGACCATCATGTAGATATGTGACATACTAGATACAGTTACCACACTTATTACATAGTGAAGCTAACGGAGATACTGGAATAAAACTATAAACTGCTATCTCCCAGCGCTGCCTTATCAAAGGAGGATTAGTGATGCACGTGGTGATGCAGGAGAGGAGGGGGGAGACTGGAAGGACGAAAAGTGAGAAGTGCTCTTGTTCATTGTCGCTCGTAGACTCTGGTGCATACCACATCATCTGCTTTCATGGTCTGAAAAGAGAGGACAATGTGAATATTAAAGGGGGACTATTATGCATTTCCGTATTTTGTGTCTTATATATAGTGTAACAGTGAAGGATGTTCATATTAAATGTGACCAAAGTTTCAAATAATGTGTGAAACGTAATTAGAAGTAATCTCTGTGAGTAAAAAAACTCGTTTCCTTAACTTCCTTAACGTTGTTTTCTATTTCTATCTATGCTGCTAAATGAAGCTACATGCTAACGTCAGGGAAACATGTCATCTTGGTTGATAATGTTGTAAATTTCCCCCCAGTTTCGGATCATATTCGTGCTGGAACATGTTTGTTTGTGTTTAGCAGCTTTTATTGTTTTGTTTTTTTGTTGTTGTTGTTTTTACAATAAAAATTTGTGCTATTCTCTGTTACAGTCATTCCCTTGCTACAGGTACACCGCTTGCGTATATAGCTACATGCTAACATCAGAGAAACATGTCAGTTTGGTTGTTGATGTTGTCAGTTGTCCCCCGATTTTGATCATATTCCTGCTGGAGCATATCCAGTTGTGGTAGAGTTGGGTTGAAAAAATCGATTTAATCGATCCGAATCGATTTTCCTTTAACTGGCACAATATCGATTCATTAATTAAAAAATCGATCTTTTACTATAACTATTTTCCTCCATGGACGTGTTGTACAGCCGGTAGCAGACTGCAGCAGCCTGCAGTACTATCAACCCAGGTAGTCTCGCGAGATCAACATTTAGCACCTGAGGTCATGGCGAGAGATCTCGCGAGACGGCCGGACACTGAATGAAGACAGAGCAGCAAACAATGGTGGGAGCACGTCCACTGAAGGCATGGGTCTACGGTGCGAGTATTTTCACTCGCATTTTCCCCTAAAAATATAACGCTAATAATGTACGAATGTTTATTAAATGCACGAGTTTCACAGAAAAGATTAAGAAATACCACTAAGCATCAGCACACTGCTAACTGTAGCCTCAGTTTGTACCTCATACAGATCTGAAGGTAAAGTTAACTTAGCGTTAGCAAGCGTGATAAAAGACGGCAGAGAGGCGACGTTGTGCAAATAAACCAAAGATTTATTATTTTTCTGTAGCAGTAAACACATGGGCCGATAACAAATGTGTTAACTAACTATGCTAAAGCTTTACAAGCTATTCAGGGCTGCCTACGATAACATTAACATGACAAACAGGAAGGCCAACATTACGGCTAACAAGCTAACGTACTGACGCTACTCAGACACATACCGGACAGCCTCTCAGTCCTTACTTAGCCGCTAACGTTAGCTCATGTACAACACAGGTACCACACAGAAACTTTTACAAAGGGTCATAATGTGCATCTAGTGACTGTCAAATCGCCAGCGAACGTTGTTTACACTGCGGACACGGAGAGCAGCGTGCCTGCTCTCATGGGACAAAGATCCTCTGACAAGAAAGACGGTTCACTCTGCTCTGCCGCCAGGAACAAACTGGGATGCAAAGATCCTCTCTGAAGAAGAGGGTTCACTTTACTGCAGGGTTCACCTACGTATATTGTTTCTCTTCTGATACAGTCAATGTGTGCATCACAACCACTGTAGTGGAAAAAGCTTTATAAGACGGTTACAGGCAGCAAACTTGTGGATGTCCTTTGTTTACATTTTTTGTAGCCACTTCATTTAAATTGTCTGCCTTGTGATTAGATTTAATTTAAAATATTTATTTTGTATGTGTTGGTCAGGTAATGTTAAATAAAAGTAGCCTGCATGATGACTAATGTACTGCTTTGGGGTCAATTCTTAATGTAAACAGTATTTTTAATAGTAATGCACCAGGTCAGAGGGTTCCTTGTTAAATATACTTCGTTAGTGCTCAGAAAATATCTTAATATCCAAGCAAATTTTGTATCATAATTGAAATATACTTGACTGAATCAATATTGAACTGAATTGAATCGAATCGAATCGAATTGTGAATCGGATCGAACTGAGTCCTTGAAAATCGAATCGATCTGGAAAATCTGAATCGATACCCAGCCCTCAGTTGTGGTTAGAAGCTTTTATTGGTGATTTTTTAACGATAAAAACGTCCTGCTATTCTCAGTTGCAGTCATTAACCGGCTACAAGTGCACTGCTAATGTAAATGTAGCTACATGCTAACATCAGGGAAACGTAATCCTGGTTGCGGATGTTGTCAATTTCTCCTTCATTTTGAATCACAGACTGGCTAGAAAATGTTCAGTTGTGGTTAGCAACTTTTATTGGTGATTTTTCACAGAAAAAGTGCAGCTGTTCTCTGATACAGTCATTCACTGGCTGCAAGTGCACTGCTTGCGTACATGTAGCTACATGCTAACGTCAGGGAAACTTGTAATCTTGGTTACGGATGTTGTCAATTTCTCCTTGATTTTGAATCAGAGTCTGGCTAGAAAATGTCCGGTTGTGTTTAGAAGCTTTTATTGGTAATATTTCACAGTAAAAAGTGACGTTATTCTGCTGAGACGCCAAGATATGGAACACCCAGAAATGCTGACCAATCAGAGCAGACTGGGCTTTCTTGGGAGAGGGGCTTAAAGTGACCAAGGGTGAATACAGACGTTCCAGCACAGACAGTATGAGGAAAGTACTGTTTTCGACTATTAAAGCATGTAAACATGTTCTATTAGAAATGTTGAATACAAGTATGCAGCCTACTTGAAAAGCAGCATAATAGGTCCTCTTTAAATACTGGTACGCTTATCTACGGTTCACTGTGAATTCATATTAAAAGTGGAGCATTTCACTGAAAAAGCCATTAATTCTGATTTTCTCCAAACCAAATTGAGCTATTTGTCTCTCACAGTTAAGACCAACATAATGTCAGTGTGCCAAACTGTTTTGAACAAACACTATTTAGGGAAAGTTGTTTAAGCAAACACGCCACTCCGTGCGAAACACTCACAGAGTTATTATTACTGCTGGCTTCTAAAAAGCAGTTGCGGGTTTGGTGCTTAAGAGCACGTCAGGAGTCTGAGATTTGAACTTTCTGCCAACCCTCAAGCAACCATCGCCCCATAAATACTTGCTGTGTTTGCAGTTTGTTCAATTCCAAACACTTCTCTCCAGAGAGGACTGTGGAGGATGCATGTGTCATCTCCGGTTGGACTGGTTTACCAGTAGACTTTGGTCAAATAATTATTTTAAATACTTATCAAAATTAGTTTCAGTTAACCTGAAGTGCCAGTTGGGTGGGATTTCTTAGTAAACACAGTTCTGTTTGTGGAACAGGCACTTTAGTGTTCACAGAGAGTTTTGGTAGCTGTCAGCAGCAGAACAAAACACTGCAAACTAGTTGGAAATATTTTTTAAAAACATTTTTGACTTAGACTTGTTTAGCACTTCTTTATCAGCCCTTCAGTAAACACATCACCATCATAATTATCTGTTTGCCTTGTTTTGATATGTGCATTTGTAATCTCGACTGAAGCTCTTTCATCTTCTGCCAGGGGAACAATTAGATTGGCATTATGGTGCTCTAAGCTCAGTCATATAATTATATAATCTTAAGGCAACGCCTCAGATCATAGCCTGCAAATAACAGTGTAATTTAGTTGTACAAATAGGGTACTAATAAAATACATATCAGTAGCTACCAGTACAAAAATGTTGACCAAAAAAAAAGTTCCATTTAAGAGTGCCATAGTGAAAAATAGGGAGTTATTAAAAGATGGAGTAACAATACTGATATTCTGAGGATTTTACAGTATATGTATAATACATTTTTAGTGTACAAAATCTGTAGAAATGCTGGGTACAGATGGGAGTTTTCATTTAATGATTCATTATAATGTTTCTATTTCTAATGTTAAGAATTTAATTATCATAAGGCTAATTTCTGTAGTATAGTTATGTAGTTTTGGGGTAGGAAGACACAGCTGAACAAAAATCATATGTGCTGTTAGACAAAGTCACTTGGCCCATGATTTGATTTGATTGGATTTTGCTTTAGTGACAGAAAAAAATCAGAACTTTGTCTGTGTTTCACATAAATACACATATACAAAACACCATTTAACCAAACAACAAAACCATACAACAAACACTACATATTACATTAGACATTACAAAACAGGGATGCAGTGCAGAGCATGGTTTATGCCCTGGCTCAGTATTCATGCTCTATAAAATTATGAAATCACTCGCTTCACATCGAATGTTAGGGATCCAAAAGTTGTCGCAGGGCTTGGTTGTGTACCTTTTAAAGTTTTGTAGCTAGGCAGTCGATGCCCACTGCATGCGCTACTCTTCAAATCCACTCGGAGGACTGGCAAAGAAGGTTTGCACGTAAAGACATCTCTAAATTATTAGAATGAAATAGTCGTCACACGGGGGAAGATGGCTTTTAGCTGCAGGATGTTGAAGACCACAAGAGATGGTTGTAAAAGCTAAAAAAACAGTTATGGACAGTGGCGACCCGGTGGGCAGCAAAGCGGTATAAACTAATTTGACTCAGTGGTAATTACAGTACACAGAATGCAGTGTTTGGCGGTACATGAGTGTTTGCTACTGTTGCCAGGTGGCCTACTTTTTTGGGGACGTTCTTCCAGAAACACTTGTAGCCTTCTTGCTTATCCACAGAATAATTTGTTTGTATGTCTTCTGCGTTCCGAAGTTGCAACGAACAACACATTGAGCCTAAACACTTCTGTACAGGATCGTCGCTCGCAGGCCATGTACGGAGGCCTGCACCACGGTGTCTCACGAGAGTATAAGCAAAGCTTTAGGAAGCTTAACACAATACTCAGAAAACATTTAAAGTACCCTGGTGGCCTAAAAAGGCGTAAAAAAATGCATCTACAGAAATTTCTGTCAGAGTCAAGGTGATTTGTAACTGTAGTCTGATTCAAGCCCAAAACATGTCCACAACACTTTAGGTACATGTGTTAAACAATGTTATTGATACCCCATATTTACAACAAAACTACACTGTAATCTGTGCTCTTTACAGTAATGAATTTCCTTTGTTGGTTCTAGATCTAAACTCTGGTTGAGTGGATAGTTTGTGCCTTACCAGGATCAGTTTGCCATCGTTGGTTATCTCTCGGGTCCAGGACGTCTTAGGCCCTTCTCCTTTCTGCAGAGTCTGCTCACATCTGATCTTACTGTCGGTTTCCCAGCATGGGAAACTCTGAGGACAGAGAAAGAGAGAAGAAGAAAAACCATTAGACACACTGAACGTATAGATGAATAGATATGACGTCATCCAAAGGGAATAGAAGATAATGAGAGAGGGGCTAATGCTGAGAGACAACAACAAAGTTGGAGCCGAGCGATCACTGTGAGGTGATAACTTGTGATGCGCTCATCGTTACTAGAGCGAAGCTCTGGCTGGTTGCATGTGTTTGCTTTGGAGACGGCCAAATAGAGGCCATGTATGGGAAGATGGGGAAAGCCATAGGGAGAATTAGGGAGGGACGGAGAGCAGGAAAGGGCAAGAAGGGGGAACAGAGGGGAGACGGGAAGTTGAAAGGGGTCGTAAAGAGTGTGAAGGAGCATAGTGTAGCATGATAGGCCTTCAGAGACCAAGGGAGGAGGAAAGATATGCTATCAGTCCAAATATGATGAAAAGCCAAATTAAACAGATTGATGTAATCTGGACAGCTCTCTCCCCAAACGCCCATTTATTCTGTGTGTGTGTGTGTGTGTGTGTCGGGGGGGGGGGGGGTGCACATGCAGAGAAAATAGTGTGTACCGTGCAGGGACGTCCATCCACTGTGGTCTCGTTGAACTCCTGCCCCACAGTGAAGGTGATGTGGGTGGTGCGGACTGTGGTTGAGGTTTTAATGGACAGCGTCTCTCCGTCCTGCGTGATTTCCACCAGAGGCTTGGAGGCTGCCTTTACCGCAATCATACGCAGCATCATGTTCACACCTACACACACACACACACACACACACACGCGTAAGACAAGGAGAAAATGACTTGAAAGAGTACATTTAAGGAGAGATTTGGGGTTCAAACAAAGAACTACACACAAAGGCACAAGTAAACATTTGCTCTTGCACAAGCTGTTGTGGCCACTTTGAATGAATATTCCCATGTGAGCAGTACATGCCTACAAGGAGGGCAGATCTTTTTTGTGTCACACAGCACTGGTTTATAGAATTCAGCCCTAAGGGGCAAGGCCAACTAAACCCGTTTTTTTTTGTTTTTTTTTTAACTGTACAACCATAGGCCTTAGGCCCTGTGCGTGTATGCATGTTTGAATGGTGTGGTGTTGCTGCTTGTTCACCGTCTTCTCCTGCACACTCAGGGTAAAAGGAGCAGCCTAGCATTGCAGAGCTCTGTCCAATAATGATGACAGAGGAAACAATGAGGTCATGGCCAGCACATCTGCATTCTCCTCAGACTTAATCATCTTTGCACACACAGAGACTCTAACAGACAGACTAATATGTTGATTTGTATTGTCTGCAATGTCATCTGCATTGTTCTCCTTTATTAAACCACAGAGATAGCACAATCGGTATTCCCATAGTGTGCTGCCGTGAAACTGATGATACAGCGTGGGAAAAGAGAGGGAACCAGGAGCAGACCAGTGCAGAGAGAGGAAGGGAGGGGGAGAGAGGGGAGGAGGTGGGGGGAATCAGACAGACGAGGGGCAGTGGTCTGTGTGTGGTGTGTGAAGATCTCTGGCCAAGTGTGAGGGGAAGTGTGTGTATGTCGTCCAGTGGGTATCTGTCGGCGAGTTGGGTTTCGCACTTCTCACCTCTCACACATTCCCACCTGTCACCAAGGGTAAATATATACACACTCTGAAATGCACAGTCATTCAGCATGCATCAGGATGTGCAAGCTGCACACTGTACGAACTGTATGTGCAGCACACACAACGCACTATTTTGGTGCATTGTCATCATGTGCAGATTAATTTTGCATCATGTAAAACATCATGTAAGACTGATAATTACCTCTTGCATCGGCCTGTGCATTCATTATACCTAATTCAGTGTCCTATTAATGTCTTTTTTTTATTTTAATAGGCTATATTTAGTACCACTTTAACAGACATGCAATCAGGGGTGGAAAGTAGTACATGTACTCAAGTACTGTACTTAGCGGCACTTTTTGTGGTTTTCATACTTTCTTTAAGTATTTTGATTCTATGCTACATTATAGGAATAATCTACTTAATTTAAAGGAAAAGTAATGTACTCTTTACTGCACGAAATTTACAGTATGTAGCAGTTACTGTCACCAGTGACACCTGAGATAGAAATTTACATCCAAAACATACCTTACAGCATTGTTATAGATTAAACTATCCAACAGTACAGTATGTAAATAGATTGAAATTAGCTCCACCTCTGCCAGCTGCAACATTAAAATGCTGCTTACATGCTAATGCATCATAATTAGAAAACCTGGTCACTGAATGGGACTCAGTGTGCAAATATTTGTTAGTATGTAAGTACATTTTGCTGACAGTACTTGTGTACTTTTATTTTAGAGATGTTTTAATGCATGACCTTTAATTGCAATGGAGTATTTTTACACTGGGGCATTGGAACTTTAATTTAAGTACATAAATATTTCTTCCACATATGGTAATGTGGTG
This sequence comes from Epinephelus moara, assembly GCF_006386435.1. Taxonomy (NCBI): domain Eukaryota; kingdom Metazoa; phylum Chordata; class Actinopteri; order Perciformes; family Serranidae; genus Epinephelus; species Epinephelus moara. The sequence goes on along the minus strand of NC_065511.1, from coordinate 32,106,169 downwards.
GCAAAAGCAGGTAGTGCAGAAAGGATTGGTGGATCGATCAATTAGTTGATCAACAGAGATGTATTTCCACCAATTTTTGCTCCCTCCAGACTCTAAAGAAGTGGGCATTTGTGGCTTTTCTCTGTCTTATATTCCTAGTATTGTTACCATTTTAACCATTTTGTGACATTTTGGACAAAGTGATTTAGCAGTTTAAAATAATTGACTTTTTAATTGATTAGTTGATATGTAAATTATCTTTAGTTGTAACCTTAAAGGTGTACGACTTCCAACAACAAAAAATATCCAAAATTAGTTCATGCATGGATTTAGCCTTGAAAGACAAACTAAAATAGACATATAAAAATAGAAACTTGGCACCACTTCCCATTATATATTTATATAATGACTCTACATCCTAAAGATTAATGTCAACCTTAAAAGGTGAGGAAACTGATAGTCGGGTTCAAACATGCCTGTTAGCTCCAGGAACCTTGGTTGAAAATTTAACTCTGAGAAACAAAAGTTTAGATTCTTTCAGGCGACAAACCAGCCTGCAGACACTGACGTATCTTCAGTCTGTTGGCTCAGACTGAAGAGAGGAGTCAAGTGCCGGCCTGTGGACCATTTGGGAGCCACGGAGGGGGCCAAAGCTTCTCAAGTAACTGCCAGTTGCTAGAAGTTAGAAAATTACCTGAACAGACTTCTGCAGACCTGTGACTAAAATGCTTGAATTCTCACAGACCTGGCCACACGAGGACACAGATAGACAGACGGTCAGGGTCAGGGGTCAAAGAGCAGAGGGCAGAGGAAGCATTTGGGACACGGAGACAAGCGAAGAGGGGAGGAGAGCAGGAGTGAGGAAAGGAAGAGAGGATGGAGGGAAGGAGGAGGGTACTGGGTGCTGACAGGCTGCGTCCAGCTGCGCTTTGCCCTCCAATGAAGCCACGGGCCATTCCTCTCTGTCAGTCATGCCAATGCAGAGGGAAATTATAGGAACACATGCTGTGGTACATGTCTGTGGATGTGTGTGTATGAGGGAGAAAAGACTACAACTGTGTCACTTAGTGGAGTTCAACCTTAAGTTCCTCCCTCATGAGTACTTGTCTTACACCTCTGTCTTTCTACTCACACACAAGCACATTACAAAAGCGCACACAAGCTTTAATCTCACAAATGCGCACAGACGACCCTGCCCTCGCGTTATTACGCACAGTGCCATGTCATCACATTGCCATCTTTCCTTTTGTAATAGCCCCCCACGTTCCGCCTCTCTCTCTCACACACACACAGATGGAAATAAACATGGTTATGGATACATTAAACGCTAATTGGTGCGTCAGTCTAACAGGGAAGTCGGAATTCGCGCTCCCGCCCAGTGGTGATGTGTCTACATTCAGAACAATAGTGCCACTTGACAGCTATTTCAATAACCTCAATGTGCAGTAGACTGTGTGTGTGTGTGTGTGTGTGTGTGTGTGTGTGTGTGTGTGTGTGTGGGAGGGAGAGAGGGGAGTAAAAGGCGGCGTTGTTTCATGCAGTCATCTCACACATTCATCACATTCATCTTCCCTGTGCGCTTACGTGATGATATGGATTCCAGGTGTGCACTGGCAAGTCATCTAATGGGAATTGGCTACTAACGACAGACGGCCCTGACTACGCGCGCGCACATGCACGCACACACACACACACACACACACACACACACACACACACACACTGACGCCAGACTCCATATGCAGCAGTGATGTGAGAAAACATGAATCTCAGCAGCAGGTGTTTGTCCTTTTTTTCCCCGACTGTCACTTCAGATAATGATGTGACTGTCCTGCACTGTATCGTGCCATAACGGTCTTCTTCAACACACACACACACACACACACACACACACACACAATCTGAGGCTGCGACACAGACAGATGTGCCGCCGTTTGTCTCTATTGTGTTTGCAGGGTAGGCCAAAGGGGGGTAGGAGAGAAAAAGGGGTGAGGGCTGGCTGGGGGCCAAGCGCTGAATTTTGGGTTCTGCAGAATGACAAAGACCCCCCACCCATGCGTGGCACAGAGGGTGATCCTCGCTGGCGCACGGACACAGAGGAAGATTTGACCTATAAATGTGCTGAGAGAGCTACAGTTTGAGCTGACACATCTGATCTGTGTCATTACGCACAGAAATAAAAGCGTCATAAGAAACCACTCTTGCGCAAAAAATGAGTCAAGCTTCCACAGTAGGCTGCTGTGATTATTTTTTTTTATCATAATTTCTATCACTTACCCAACTTTTTCAAGAGTTCCTCGAAGTTCTCAGAACTCCTCATCTCCCAGGTGCCGGCAAAGTTGGGGATTTTGCGCTCCATGTCAGGTTGCAGGTGTAGTTTGCGGATTAATGTAGATGAACTGTCAGGTCCAAGTGTTGAGGGTGTGCTGCAGTCCCTGCGCGTCTGCGTCTTCCTTATGAATCCCGTCTGGGTGTGTGGGCGCGCCGGATGGTTTGACTCCACACTTCCAGTTATTTCTGCCCTCTTCCCGGGATGAGTGACCGACTGTCGGGGCTGTTACCACACCTATGCACCGGTGCACTGTATAAGCGGCTGCGCTACAAATGAATGGCACGGAAAGCAGAGATACTTGTGTAGGGATGCACACGCCCCGTTCTATATGGACACGCCCCGCAGGCCAACAGATTACAGGCAAAGGTCCTCAGTGCCTCGACCTGACCACGCCCCTGAAGGCAACATGTGCACTTCAGAACTGCCCATACAGCCAGCAGTTGGAGACGCCTCTCATCCACGCGCTACCTTGAATCAGACCGTGCCCGGAAGGTCCTGCGCGCTCTGGAGAAACCTCTGCAGACTTTATATAATATCATATAAAATGTTGAGGTGTGTGATGTGCTTTGCCACTTGCGATGCAGCCAGTCGTATCACGGTTGAGTGTATGACTTCAACTCGGTGAATATTATTAATGCAAAACAGAGAGGATGTCAGCCAGGCCAGTCTGTTGACAGAACATGTCGTCTTGGCAGGGCGGTGCGAAGGAAGAACCAGTCAACTGCTAGACTGGCAGACTGAATGGATTGCAGTGCTTGTGTGTGTGTGTGTGTGTGTGTGTGTGTGTNCACGGCGGTGTGTCATAAAAATAAAAGCGGTGGTAATGGGATACAGCTTCTGGCCTCGACCGGTGGGCTATCCATTTAACGGGGGCCTGCGTCAGAGGAAAAAACACCCCGAACCCAGGCGGGAGGTAAAGAGAGAGAGGCAGAGATTAAAATAAGAGGTGGGACTGGCGCAGGTCGGCGGTGTCTCTTCGGAGCTTTTCGCCCCCCGCTGCTCGGACGGAAGAAAGGGGAAAAGAGGAGGAGGAGGCGCCGGGACATTTGGAACAACGCGTCAGACGGGCCAGTGGGGCAGGGTCAGGGGCCCTGCGGGGTCGGAGGTAGCCCTATAAAGAGCACGCACACTCACACACACATTATATAATTGCGCACACGCACGCACGCGCTGATGATGGATGGCAACGGGACAAAGCCGACGTTAACTATTGACTCTTGATGGATGATCCCATCCGCTACACTGCACGGCGAATTAGCGCGAGGTAAACCGGGCGACTTAAAGGAGAAAGGGAGGGGGGCATTAGGAGAAGCCTCCCCAACAGGCTACACGAACACACCCCGCTAATACACCGGATCAGTGCCAGACTTCTATAACAAAGACACACTGACTAACAAAGGTGAATACCAGTCTCAGATTGATATTTGGTAACGCGATATGCGCTTTTACGCACAGACCTGCGTCCAATCCAGCGCCTTGCACCGGGCCCGGCGGCTCTATTTGATGTGAACAAAGCTCGCTCACAGTGTTTCCTTTATTAGCGCGCGCGCACACACACACACACACACACACACACACACACACACACACACACACACTCACACACTCCGCATTGGCCACACACCATGCCACAATCACAGCATGCCCTCACAAGTTCCCCCTGGTCCAAACAACAGAGGAGAGCGATCAGACAGCCCTATCAACTGTAATTTCCTCTGCAGTCTCCCATCCTCTCTTTCTCTGACTTGCTGACCTGCAGCTGTTAACCCTTACATGGTTTGTTCTTACAGTAATACAGTTTAAAGGCAAGATGGCTCCACATCAAATACCAGAATGTAAAGCAGAGCCTCAGGCTGCCTCACTGCTGCTGCTATGGTGGTCTGTCCAGCATGGTCTGTTCAGAAAGAGGGAATTGATCATGCCCCCAGTTTGAAAGTGACTGATGCCAACACAAAGGTTACAATAGAGAGCTGTCTAACGTTGGGGATATTCATCTTCAGCCTCACTGCAGGCCATTAGCATATTACCATGACACAACAAGAAATGCATCAAAGGCCGCTGAATCAAACAGGCAGCCGTGCAATATAGCACAGCGACGGCCTCACCCATCTTGTGTGCGTGCTGTCCAGAGGGGGCTTGATAAAGAGCTCTGAAATGTGTGTGATGCTGCATGTCAGCACGTGATGACAAAGCACCGCTCAGCATTCACATCCACTCAACCGTGCTCTGCTCCTCTCAACCTTTCTCTCTCCGCTCATTCCTTCCCTCCATTCCCCCTTTTACTTTCTGCCTCTCCTTTACCTCACACAACTTTCTCCCCCCTCAGCCTCCTCCTTTTCTTCCTCCTCCTCCTCCTGTCAAGCTTTTGTTCTTTTGTGCTGCTCTGACACATTTCTCAAACACGCTGAAGAGAGGGAGAAGAAGGGGAAAACAGAAGGGAAGAGGATGGAGGGGAGAAGAAAGAGAAGTTAGAGACTAGAGTGCAGGTCATTTTTTATCTCATTGTTGTGGAGAGAAGGATAGGGAGAGTGAGTCAGCAGAGAGAGACCGAGACCGAGAGCTGGCACATCAAAGGCAAACAGATAGTGACAGAGATGGAGAGGTTGAGAAACAGCGAAGGAATGAAGGCAACAGATATGTAAAGAGACTCCTCTGTCTTTGGAGGCGTGAGAGGTATTAGTTTGCTCCTCCGCTGCCAACTTTATTTCACTCATCTTCATTTCCTTATGTTCCCTTCACACTGTTATACGCCCTTATACTGTTCACTCCTTTTGTTCTGTCATCTTCATCTCTCTCTCTGTTCTCTCTCATACCAACAACCTGGTTGGTAACTGATAGCTCCAACTGCCAACGCAGAGGTTCACAGGCTGTACCACGTGCAGGCAAAACAAAGAGTATTGTGACATGTTTACAGTAATGTTTGACTCTTAGCAGCCGGAGTTCACAGCAAAATCACACTCAACGAGAGAAATAAATACAGGATGTTCTGTTTTTCATTTTGAAATTCTGATACTTCAAATTACATGTAATAGTGCTCCAGCTTCTCCACTGCAAGGATTTGCTGCTTTTCTCAGTATTATTTTAGATTTTCCCTGGGTTTTAAACTGTTGGTTGGAGATAGAGGTGAAACAATATGAAAATTACTATCACGGTTACAGTGACTATGGCTATCAGTATTGTTTAATTGTGCTGAAAATGTTCTGATGCACACCCTAAAATCATTTCACCAAGTTCTACTTTATTGTGGTGCAAAAGCAGCCCATCTTCAAAGTGCTTGCTTGAGACTCTGTGTCACTCTGTGTCACTCTAGATGTGGACAAGGGACCAGCAGCATCACTGGGTTTGCTTGCTGCATGCCCACTATGGAGCACTGTCACTGCCTCCCACCATGTTTTAATTTGACGCAGAAACCTACCCACTTTGCATGCTGCACATATGCGCCTGCGTCTTGGAGACTGTTGCTAACTTTAATTAAGGCTGGACAGTATTTACTGTGGGTTTTCTTAATTTACAGTTATCCAACACAGTTTTAATGATAACTAAAATGTAAATCTTTTCATGGTTTATCATGGCACAAGTAATAGTTTGATCCCAGCATGGAGAACACAAATAATTTACCTTTATATGTGCACGTTATTATGTAGCAGATACGTTGAAACTTTACATTTCAACGATGCCGTGGTTAACACGTGGTTAGGTTTGCATAAAAACCACTTGGTTACAGTTGAAAACGATCATGTTTTGGCTTAAAATGCCCAGTTTTCAGGGCACTGTCCCCCACTGGAGACACAGCAATGTCTCTGTAAAAAATAACTGCGTCTCGTGGCACTATGCCAGCTGGAAAAACAGCGACAGGTCACTAAAAAAACACCCACGCTTGGGGGCTGAAAGGTTGTCGGAAACACAGCAGTGACTCGTGAAAAAGCAACCAGTTTTATTGTTTGATGATGTCAGACAGTGGTCAGCAGTGGTATGTGTGGTGGCAGATGAGAACACATGAAGAGTGAAATGTTCAAGTTGTCTTTTGTGTTGTTTGATAAAGTGGACAGATTAATAAGAGTCATAACAGAGTCAATCTGTTACAGCTGACAGGTCAGAGTTCTGACACCTGGATTGTCCTCCGTAGGTCTGACAAAGAATCACAGATTCAGTCATGTAATATGATTTAAACTTGGAAGTGCACAGCAAAAGTTAACTGATAACTGTCATGCGATCAGCTATAAAGCACGCTTCTCATACACAAATGAAAACTCTCCAAGGACACAGTTCACTTCAAGTACAGTGAAGCCTTATACACAGGAGGAAGCAGAATAGTACATGTCTATATATGGTATTAGTTAATTTTGTTCCTACAGTCTGCAGCAGCAGGCATCTCACCTAGGTGACACACCTTCCACCGTCCTCTTCACCCCACGATGACAAAGTTGGCTTGTACTGAAAATTACGTCACTTTAGAAATGTTGATATCGGTGCATTCGGCTTGAGAGGATCAGATTCTCTCTGAGGAGATCCCTTCAGGCATTTTACAAAATTTGGCAATCCTTTTTGATATATATTGACTCACTGACGATCAGTGAAGTAACTGCTTAATTAACTGATAATTTAAACAGACAACAACAAATTAATAGTTTAAAAAAAACATGAAATCTGACGTTGAGATCCAGTGGCAGCCGTAGAGAGACCAAAGTTAACTCCGTTTCTCTCTATGTGTCTCTTTGGTTTTGCAGGGCCTCTGTCTCATTCAAATCAGGCTGAACTTTGCATCAGCACTCTCCCCGGGGTGAACTGTGCGATATCTCTACGCTCACTTCCTCTTGTGCTGCTTATTGTTTCCTATTTCCTCTCCTCATTCAAATGACACAGATTTGAACCATATCTGTGGAACCTCCAGCCTGTCTACAGATTATTTATTGTCCGGGAGAGAGCTTATCTGAGTGCGGATGGGAAGCTACATGCACTGCACCTCATGACACTTCATGCAACATTTGCTGTGTGTTTAGTACAGTGGTGTCCTCTTGCAGTTGCGGCCCTCATCGCATTCATGTTGCAATCGAAATGTTTGAAACGGTGCAACTCGTCTTCACAAGTTGGAACTCGTGGATGTGAAAGTGTACGTGATCAGCCCGTAGTAAAGTCACACTTCAGTGGCATTCTCCACTTTTATCATCCAGATGACCTCCAGTAAAAACCGCTCACCCCAGTTACCCTGGTAATCCCAGATGTGAACTTGACCCTGGCCTTCCCCGCCGCCAACTCCTGGAAGTCATTATCAGTGGCCTTTACCCTCTGAGGAAGCCAAGAGGGCAAGATGTGCACAGGCATGCAGACAAAAGTGCAACGATTACAGTATCTTTCTCATATGATTTACTTCGGTGTCAGTGGGGGATTCGGACCTCCCCAAGGGGTCATACGATAAATCTGAAGGGTCCGGACCAAATTCACTGGGGAGGAAAGAGAAAAAACTGTACTGTGACACAAAGTGGTGTCCTTTTTCTTTTAACCCCTTGCTCCCTTCTTATGAAAAACTGCACAGTTCTGCCTTCTCAGTCTCCAAAAGCTGCAGTCTAACACAGAAATCACTCACACCTCATGGGCATATACAGCAGGAGACACAGTTTTAATTTAAGGGGTCCTAAGCCAAAAAGTTTGTGGCCCACCGCTCTGTGTGACTTGCACAACATTCGTGCACAACAAACAGCCACAGTGACACACAGTCACATTTATAGCCAAAAGTGTGTGCAGCACTGTTGGCTGCTGGCATGCTGACCCTCCAAAACCATGTGGGTTTGATTAGCGCAGAGGAGATGGCAGCGTTTAACTACATACGTGGAAATGAGAGGCAGAGTGAGGGAGACTAAAGAGCGTAGAGGAGAAAGATAAGAAAAGAGGAACTGAGAAAGGAGACTGAAAGTTGAATGTCAAAAAATGTATGTGTGTAGGAGTGTGTCCTTGTTTGTTTTTAATACTGTACATGAAATGTTTGCAATCCTAAAAAGGTCCAGGTCAGCTTTGTGTGAATGCTGTAAATGCAGCTATGTCTGCATAAATGTGTGTGTGTGTGTGTGTGTGTGTGTGTGTGTGTGTGTGTGTGTGTGTGCGCGCGCGCGCGTGCGCGCGCGCATGAGTCAACTGAGTCTCCTTGTGTACATGAAACTAAACCTCCAGATGCCTGGGCAGTTGCACCCAGACGCCTGTATTACTCACACTCTATTCCTTTTGTCCTTCACCCCCCCCCCCCCCCATCACCACCTCCAACCCCTAAAATCTCTCTTCCCGCCCCCTTGAGTCTTTGTGGTTCTAATTATCGCACTCATTTGTTATGAGTCTGTCTGGACGGAAGGAGAGCAAGAGCTGAGAGAGGCTAGATCAGGAAGGAGAGGAGCTGAAGAAGTGCTCGATCATAATTAATCTTTAAAAAAGTTTATTCGGTGGAAGTTATTTTTAGCAGTGCTGCAGCACCTCAGAGGGGCCGTGGGCTCATTAAACCGTAGGTGGCAGCGGCCGAGTGGACAAACTGCAAAAACAGAAGGAAAGTTTGGAACATAAATGGGACCAAATTAAAGGAATGCTTCACCCACTAAGTGACCATTTGCACATCGGTGACTCACCCTGTGTTACACTGAATTTCTGAGGAACACTGCATTTTTCTCGCATGCCTCCACAGTGAGCAAAGAATTGAAAAAAGCAAATCTTCTTGATGAATTAAAGTGAAATGGGGTCCATGTTTAACGCAGCAAAGCTATATCAAAATACCATTTACAAACTCCTGCAGTATAAACCAAGTCTCTTTTATCCAGTCATATGATCAGTACTTCCCAAACACATGCATTTTCACTTAAACATTACTATTTAAAACATTTCCGCATCAACAGTCTTACACACAGATGAGTAATAACGATAATAAACTTTATTGATATAGCACCGTCCATACAGGGAGTGTTGCTCAAAGTGCTTTATAATAAGAAAAAGAAACAAGATAGTAAAAAAAGGGACATTTCTTATGGCCTTGAGTAGAGAATGCTGTAATTTCAGCGCATAGAGCTGCTGATTTTCTTTTTCCTGTGATAGTTTGTATTTAAATACTAGCAGCAGAAGATCTAAGAGTCTGTGTGGGATGATAAAACGACAAAGAATAAGTAGTGAACGCTGGTCCCAAACCATTAAGAGCCTTGTAAACAAGTAAAAGAACTTTAAAATCAATCCTGAAGACACTGGGAGCCAGTGTAACTAAAACCAGGATGATATGCTCTGTCTTTCTTGTTGTCTTTAGAGTTAAAACGCACTCACTTGCCCATGAGCGTTACTTGTGTTTTAAATAGTAAGGTTTTAGTGAACATGCATGTGTTTGGGAGGTGCTTAGCATACCACTAGATAAACGAGACTTGGATTGTACTGCACGAGCTGTGTGAAAGTTTAATGAATGATATATGTAGTTTTGCTGTTGCTAAATCCGGCCCCCTTTTACTTGAATTCATCAAAAACGTTCTTCGTCTTTGGATTCTTTGTTTACCAGAAGGCTTGCAAGAAAGACAAAGTTTTCTTCATGAATTCAAGGTAACAGGGGGTGAGTTATTGACACACAAATGGTCACTTTGTGGGTGAAGTATTCCTTTAATTTGGCCCCATTCATGTTCCAAACTGCCCTTCTGTTTTTGCAGTTTGCCCACCCTGCCACTGCCACCTACAGTTTAACGAGCCCACGAGGCCCTCTGAGGCGCTACAGCACTGTAAAACAGCATTGTATGGACTGAATGATGCTGAATGGCTTTACGCTCGACAGGAAGATAGAGGACAACAGAAGGGAAGGATTGAGAAGCGGGAGGTTGAATATGTAGATAGAGACGTCCATGAGGACAGTCGTGTGAAGTACAGTGAGTCAAAGTGAAAAGGAGAAGAGGAGAAATGAGGGAAAGTTGAGAAGAAAAACAAGCGCAGGTTCCCATACTCTTGCTGTTTTTCACCTTATTTGATGTCCATGTGTTTTGTTTTTCTATAAACCGCCAGAAAAGTTCAATAAAAGTGCAGCCGTTTTGTTTTTTTCTTTTATCGAGTCACCCCTCCTTCTTGCATCTTACCGCTCTGCCCCTCCACCCTCACACCGCCTCTCACTCTGCACTCATTCTTTTATTCTCCCGTTGCCTTTCCTCTTTGACCCGAGTCAACGATTGTTGTTCGCTTTTGCCTTTTCCTCAGCTATGATTGTGTGCGTGTGTGTGTCTGCAGTCAGCATGTGTATGTGTCTGAATGTGACTATTTGCAACTAAATGTGCATGTGTTTGAGTGTGTGTGTGTGACCCTATGATGATGTCATGGATCAGGAATTGCCATGGTTGAATATTTCACTGGAGGTCAACCTCTGGTCACTGTTACTGTGCATGACTGCTGTGGGTCCAGAATTACCTGACGAAATGGTGACATATTTATGGGTTTTATTGTTATTTTTAATTGTCTTGAAGGGCACTCAGCGGATAAATCATTCCCTGGTGCCCCTTGAAACAGAAAAATAACAAGTTTAGGTGCAGCCTGTGATTTCTAAGAAAAAGACAGGATAAAAATCTAAAAAGAAATACCTCTATTTTTCTGACCCTGCAACAGAATCATAAGGCAAAAAATTATATAAGCCAATTCCAGAGAAAAGGACAGAATGTAAAATGATGCACCGTGTCAGAATGGAAAATTGAATAAGTTTTATAAGATCAAGGCTGCAATTCTTTCCAAAGGGATCATCTGTGAGCACCACTACCAGCTCGCACACATGTGCAGTCATTGCCTGGAGCTTCACTGTGCACCAAAAATAATTTAATTAAAATTTTGTGCTGCAACTGCATGCGACAATCCTGCAGCCAGTACAAGAGCTTTTTGGTGACTTTGGATTCTAAAGTTTCATCACTCATCTTCTGCTTCAGTGAGACTGACATTTCGCAAACATTTTTTTTTCCCCACTTGGTGCTGGCAACATAATCAGCTTTTAAAGCAAAGTCATCCAGGTTTATTGCCTCAGAAAAAAAGTCTTTTCAGACAACAGGTGATCAGGTTTCAGCATATCTCCCAATGCTCTGGGGAAATACTTAAGAAATGTAATTGTGAGACCTGCAGAGTGACAACCTCCAGTTGTTCCAGGGATTGTCAGTTGTTTGGGACTTGGTTTTTATGAAATAAGGTGAGGTCAAAGTTACAGCAGAGTTTAGACAGTGAAAAAGGTTGAGGCTGGGTTAGCAACCAGGCAAAGCAGGAACGTGCCCTGCAGCCACAGACCATCAGAGGGGCCAAAGACTTCAGGTTCAATAAGTTTGTAAAAATTATTTTGTTTGGAGTTGTCACTTTTTATCAGAACTTCAAACTTTCATTTGAAAATGTTTAATCACCTGTTTAATATTGTACAGTCAAGAAGAGCACAATACCATCTGAAGTAGTTTACCTTGTGGTCCAGCAGAGGGCGCTCCTAAACTTCACTATCAGCTGGACCTGTTGACCTGTCAGTAAACTAAACTAATTATAAAAACTGGAGATTGACAATAGCAAGCAATTCACAAGGCGAACTGATGAAGGTTTTTTGGTAAAACCTAATTTAGTTTGGTCCATATTAACAATTTTCCAAAAAGAATGCATACAACAAAGAAGAAATGACAGTACGGCATTAAATTAAAAGCAAAAACAACAAAACATTGTGTAGGTTAAAGCTTAAATTTAGTATACCTATCCTTTTGCCATTCTAATGAGCAACCCTTTCACTAGTGGTTTTATGCAACAAAAAAACAGAAATAAAGTTACAAACATTTTGAACACATTTTTTTTTATATTTGTTCACCACCGTATTTTTAAACATTTTTTAAACTGGCAAAATGAACTATACATTTATAATTTCCCGCTCAGCAATTTCAGAAGTTAAGCCCTTCAACAGACACACATCTGTTCACTGTGACCTCACAAAATATGTTTTCGGCCATAACTCTCAGATTCATAGGCTAATTATGACAGCATTTCACGCAGATGTCTAATAGGATAAAATGATGAAGTGATGACATTTTATATCCAAAAGGTCAAAGGTCAGCTTCACTGTGACATCATAATGCTCTTCAAAAACACTTTTCTGGCCTTTATTCAATGCCATATCTCAGGAACAGAAGGGGAGACATTTGGTTAGATACTGAATTGGTGACATTTTGGTGTACATGTTGAAACTGTGCTGATTGTATAGATCTTCTGTGCTGCCGGGGGAAAGATCTGTGTGAAGCATCCATGATTTAACATCCATATTTGAAGCATTTTCTGCTACCATGGCTAAATACTGTATGAGTCTGTAAGGACATGGCAGTCAGCTGTAACTGCAGCTTTACTGGTTGGTGGAAGCATTTCACCACAAGGCAGTTATTCTAGTTTTAAACTTACCTATTGCCCCAAATTCAATTTGCAAATGATTTCAAACAACCTCTGAATACAGTCAGGAAGCAAATGATTTAGTGCTTTGTATCTGTGTGGTTTAAGATCAACTAGATCAGTGGTTTCCAACTGGTGGGTAGTGGTCCAAAAGTGGTTCACAGGTGTAATCTCAATGGACCGCAAGCGACGCGCAAATGTTTCAAGTTTGTAATAAACACGCAGTATTTTGAAGTACAGCAAATTTCCTAATCAGAGCTTTTATTTTGAAGTGCCATTTCCTACTGTAGAGTGAGTGAATAACAGACAGCTACTTAACTGAGACAGCAAACTAGCTTGACGACATGGCCAAACACAAGTATGACGCTGTCCAATATATTAAACTGTGTGGACTGAGGAGAGATCTGGACCCTGTTGGACCAACTGGGAACCACTGAATTAGATCACAAATGTTTTAAAGCATGTAAAATGATGAATAGTGTGTTGGTTTATCTGTAGTAATCCAATCGATTTACAATTCGTATAGCTCCATTCTTTAGCCTACAGTTTGATTATTATTCATTGTAGAGGGGCCCTAAATTAAAATCCAGTTTTAAAGCCTTTATTACTTCAGTACATATTGTTCTTACATGCTGCATTTTACTAAATTAATCTGCACTTCATCAACTCATTGCAGATTAATCACTTATTACTAATACATAAACAATGTACAGAGGCAGGGGGCTATTTTTTTGTCCCAGTGCACCAGGCCAGTTAATCCAGCCACGTAAAGGATTAAAAGTCAGGTTTTAGGAATAGAGAATAAGTCAATGTAGGTCTGTAGCTTGGATAGCTATTCAAGAATCTGTGAGGAAAGGAGAGAAAGTCATGGAAAACATCCATCTGAAATATGCCTGGTTAATTCCTCAGCTTAAATATTCAAACTTGGTGAAAGCAAACAGCTGATATGAACAAACAAACCAATCTTGCAAATGCCAGCCTACCTCCACAGTTAGACACACACATCTTAAACACAGTTTAAATTGTAAAGTTATGGAAAAGTTACTCTTTTTATTTTTTACCTCTCTTGGTTGACGACAAATTTGTGCAACACTGCCATCATCTGTGTGATAACAGTCTCAGCATGTTGAGGCAGATTAATAGTGTGTGTGTGTGTGTGTGCCATATGTGCTCCAAGGCAGAGATAAAATGCCCTGGAGTACAAAGTGAAGAAAAATGACTTGAACTTCTGCTTTAATTTTAACTTCATCAGCTGTTAAGATGCTTTTCAAAGGGACAGTTCATCCCATTGTTCAAATAAAAACCACTTTGTTTCAGTTTCCTGAACAAAACCATGTACTGGGAGGTAGTGAGTTATATTTGCAAATGGGGAGTGATTTATCTGAATAACCGTGAAAAGAAACAATAGAAAAAAGATAACAGACTTAGTCATGCTGCACCTGCTGCACCTGATGCTCTGATAAGGTCCTGTTGGTTCCAACCCAAAAGTAGTATCACTGTCTTAGTATTGACTTAGTGGTACACTCAAAGATTTGAGTCCAGATGTACAATGCAAGTGTTGAGATGAAGAAATGGCATAAGTTAAAGGGACTATTCACCTTAAAATCAAATATACACATTTTCCCTCTTATCTGTAGTGCTGTTTATTTAAAAAAACTGACTATTGCCTTAATCCGACTATAACTGGACAACTGAAGTGCATGTAAATGCGTTACTCCGACTAATATTGGAGTTCTCCAACTCCGATTAAGATACACAGATAATGCGATTGGAATTCGATTTTCTCCGGGATGTATACGCTGTAATCGGAGTTAAACTAGACAATGCATGTGCGCATGCTCCACACCCCCCGCGCTGGCATATGACCCCGGAACAGACAAGACATGCTATTGTTGTAGCCCTCCAACAGCATACGGCGTTCTTGTCTGCCTCTCAAAATCACCATGACCACGAGGGATAGCGTGCACCTTATCTGCACAATCAGTAACGCGTACATTACGTACGAGTTGAACAAAGCTGTACAATTATCCATCTTGCTGCTGTTCGAAAATGCCGGTCTGCCGCCTGACTCCAGTTGTTTATTATTAAGTGACGTAATAGGTCAACCGCAAAGGGGGCCATATTAACCCGCTGAAATGACGCATATGGCCACCTAGTGTTGAGGAAGAGGACACGTTCCTGTCAGTAATTCAATTTCTCAGTTGCATGTAAACTGGGACAAGGACAGAAGTCCAATTAGATGCCAAAATCGAATTTTGAGCATAGCTCGATTAAGCTGTGCATGTAAATGTACTGACTGCTGCTGTGTTTGTTTGTTTTTTGGTGCTTTGAGCACCAAAAGCCAAGTGTGAAAAGCAGACATCTCTACAGCTGATATCTCCAACACTTGGCCGCTAACATCAAAACAATCTAGACTGATAAATAGCACTACACGTTAGAGGAAAAATATGTATATTTGATTTTAAGGTGAATTGTCCCTTTAACTTATGCCATTTCTTCATCTTAACACTTGCGTTGTATATCTGGACTCCAGTCTTTGAGTATATCATTAAGTCAATATTAAGACAGTGATACTGGTTTAGTTTGGAACCAGCAGGATCTTATCAGAGTGTCTGGTACAGCACAACTGAGTCTGTTATCTCTTTTCTGCAGTTCCTATTCATGGTTGTTCAGATGAATCACTCGCTGTTTGCAAATATGAATCACTACCTCCCAGTACATGGTTTTGTTCAGGAAACTGACAACAAAGTGGTTTTGGTTGAGTACTTGTAGTCTTTATTTGAACAAGCTGCTCACGTGAGCTGTGAGTTTCAGAACATTTATGATTCAAAGAGTAAGCCAACACTTGCACGAAATCAGGTTTTGTCTTAATAAGACAAAACCTGATTTCTGCAGAAAAGAGATCACATTATAATCAACATAATATGTTGATTATAATGTGTAGCTTAAGAGTTTTCTCTTGTCTATTGCAGATCTTGTCTGCACACACCATGTTTCATGGTGAGGGCTAAGTTGTCCAGTGATCTGTATCAACTTCAATGCAGTGAAAAGAAATCAGGGTGGAAATGACTGTATATAAATTCCAAATCTTATGTTCATTAAATCATACCATAACTTAAATGCATTTAAATCCCTTTTGTGCTGCAGTTTCATTCATGTCCTTTTAATGTAAAATACACACAACACAGTAAATTACTTCATTTCTGTGCCACCTGTGCACTACCACTGTAACTTTTAATAAAATGAAAAGCCATCAGAGCACCAACCCTCTCATGATCTCTCAGAGATATAAACAGATACACAGGCATGAGCATATATAGTGGTACAAAAATACATTTTTTTAAAATTCAAATTCTTCCAAAAATTGTGGTTGACATGTTGGTGATTTAAGATTAATATGAAATACTGTTTAAAAAGCGAACACTTCTCAGATGTGTTTGTGAGAATTATCGTCCCATCCAGTTCCTCAAATTAATTCTGATAGCCATAAATAAAAACAAGAAGAATTGATAAAACCCCGAGCCACGTCATGGCTTTGAAGCTGGGAGCATTGGCATGAATTTCCGGGTCCTGACAGCCTCTGGCGTTGTTATTTGGCTTTACATTTTCAGGGTTTCCCTCAAAATGGACTGGCAGACACTGATTGCTGAGTTCCTCACAGGCCAGGATCAGGTGTTTGGTTTCTTCTTGGACGCTCTTGATCCCACATGTTCCCTGATAACTCCTCACCGTTACAAAAGTGAAAGGCCGCTCGCTGATGCACAGGTTGTCCTTGTACACCTTTCCCCCCTTGTTAGTGCAGACGGCCTTCACCCTGTCCAGTTCGCTTGCGTGGAGGAAGGACTGGGTGGGTCTGTCACAGCCGCCGTTATTCTTGATGTAGTTGTGCCATTCATTCTGGTCCAGAGAATTAGGAATACCAGAGCGAATGTGGCGTTTGACAAAGGTGTTGAAGCCGTTATTCCATTTAGAGAGCTGGCAGGGAGCGTCGTTTCTGGCAAACGTTTGATGACCAAACAGGAGACAGACAGCCAGAGTGAGGAAAACCCTGAGAGCAGCCATTACCCAGCAGTCCTAGAGTGAAACAGACACCATGAAGTCATAGCAGAAGACACTTCACACTTCACACTTCACTGAGTAGTCTTTTACATCTTACCGCTTCTGTTTCACCAACTAAATGATGTGACACGTAATAAAGCAAACAGTGTGTGCTGAAGAGCAGTCTGAAAAAGCCACAGCTGCCCATCTGTCTGTCTCTGTCTGTATGTCTGTTTTTAAACATGAAAGTAGGAGAGGATGTGGAAAACAGCTGCTTGATTAGAAAACTTCCCTACCTTTTTTGGCAGCAGTGGAGGCCTCTGTGAGCTTCAAATGACCTAGAGGCTCCAGATGTAAGATCTTTCTTCTGTACTTCAGTTACGGTTCCACATTTCACTTCCTGTTTGAGAGGGAGTGGCCTAAATTGTGTGGGTGTGTGTGAGTGTGCATTACTTGAGTCTGTCCACACGGCTGTGCTTTAGAGCATGGAGGGACATGATCCAGTTACAGCCAGAAATACCTGCTCAAGGCCCAGTGAGCTATTTTTGGACGTACGGCACTGCTGTTTGTGTTTGTTTTACGTGTAGTAACTTTTACTATGTATTTGAACTAGTTTGGATCATTAGGGCTTCAAAAATGATGATGGACGTGTCTTCACAACGACATCTACATGTAAGATGGGTAGTCATGGAATAAGAAACGTAGGAAAGCCTCATAATCTGATAGGAAGCAGTTGAATTATCATCATCTATGCTTTACCTTTCCACTGCACTTAATAAATATACAATAATTAAGAGTTCTACTGTACAAATAAATAGAATTATGTATAGTATATTTTTTGCTAAACATGCCTAAATAGAGACATCAGGGTGGGGGAGCCCTTCTGTGTGGAGTTTGCATGTTCTCCCTATGTCAGCGTGGGTTTTCTCTGGGTACTCCGGCTTCCTCCCACAGTCCAAAGACATGCAGGTTAATGGGTGACTCTAAATTGTATATCAAATATCGAATTTCCTCCTTCTTTCTGTCTCCCTGCAGCAGGTGTGAAAATGTCCACCACTTTGTTTCTATTGGCCAGTGAGAGGACGGACTGCAATAGTTTGCCGCAGCCTGTTCACTGTTTGAGGTAAGCCTGCCAGTTGGCACTGCATCAAAACAGGCTTTAATCCACAAACTCATCCTTCTCGTTTCTTTCTGCACCCACATGATTAAAATTCTGGCATAAAGTAAGAAAAAAATGTTGAAGTCTCACATCTAAGTGTAATCACAAATTATTGTTGTTTAAGACCTTTCTGCCAGGGAGTCCTGGTCAAGACAGGCAGCAAAATAAAAGTTAAATATACAGCTACAAACACAGACAGTTATAACAAAATAAACATAGCAATATACTGTGCTTCTTTCAAAAATCCTTTGTACATCTTCTAAGATAAGCTATTTTTCCAAATTGAAGTTAATACAATTGAACAAAATCATCAGTTACAATGAATAAAATGAGCTACTGCAGTGTTCGTGAGTTCGCTTGATAAGTAGGTAGGCTATGCTAACAAGTAAGCTTGCCAACAGGCTAGAATATTAGCGAGTTACCTTGCTCAGTAGGTAGACTATGCTAACAAGTAAGCTTGTCAATAGGCTAGAATATTAGCGAGTTAGCTTACTAAATAAGTAATTTAGCCTTGCCAATAGGCTAGTTCATTTTTAACTTACAAAGATACAAGGATAATATCATTTTTCAGTTGCAAATACCTGCGATTAACAAATTTTCCCTCCTTTTTTATAGCCAATGAAAACATTTTTTCTGTTTTGTCTGGCAAGATTGCAAATTGATTGGACAATTTGTGTATGTTGATCCAGGACCATCAACGCCGCGTTGATTCTGGATCTCTTTTTGTCAACGTCAGCATTGCAGTGATGGTCCTGGATCACCATTAGCAATTCTCTTCAGGATCAACATGGCAATGATGGTCCAAGATCAACATATACAAATTATCCATTGTCAAAATGACGATGACGGTATTGGATCAACATAGGCAAATTATCCAGGATCATCATGGCAGTGATGGTCCTGGATCAGCACCAGCACTGCAATCTTACAAAAACATTCTTTTGAATGGGCTATGACAAAGGAGGGAAGATATGTCCATTGCAGGTCTTTGCAACTGCAGAATTATATAATAATTACACTTAATGTTAGTGAACAGTATTCTAGCCTATTGGCAAACCTACGTGTTAGCATTGCCAACCTAGTTAGCAAGCTAACTCAATAATATTCTAGTCAATTGGCAAGTTTACTCGATCCAGGAGCATGTCCTACTTGGCAAAATCACATCGTGCCACAAAATATGCAGTTAGTTGGAAGTCTTATAATCAAATTAATCTGCTGCAAACAGAAATGAGACAAGAGGCAATAACAATAACATCAGTAAAGAACTGTTGGAAAATGCAGCCAGAACAACACAAACAAACGCACACATCCACACACAAAATAAAGAAATCAAGGCAAGTGAGGTTGCCATTCAAGTATTTTAATCAGGTGCCCATGTTGACGAGTTATGTACAGAGAAAAAAAATCAAATATGATTTATGGCACCAAAATCACTTTTTCCAATAGAATGAACACATGTACATAAATATAACTCATCCATTTACAGTATAATGCACTAAATCGGGTTCAGAAACATAATGTTTGGACAGCAGCAGTTTATACTCAACACTTTAAATCCCTTAAGACCTTCATCATAGATTTTTATTCATTTGATAGGAACTTCTGTGTGTCAGTGCTCAAGTCCAGGGACAAAAGAAAATAATAATATTACATTGGGTATAAATCAACAGGTAAATAATGTTTCTATTACATGTCATACAGTGCAGTGTGCTTCAAGGCAGGAAGAAGAAATAACGGCCAAACGTGGAACAAAAAAATCAACAAAGTATATTTTACAGAGTATTTACATGAACCAATCATGCATCCCAGGCATTTGCAAGAGCAAACATACGACTCAGAGCCAGCAGACTGACGTATTTACACCAAGTGCTTCATGTGCAAACTGAAAAGAAAAAAAAAAAAAAGAACCCCATCTGATACCAAGACTGCAAACATCACTGAATTTAGGTAGGGAAACAATCCTGGAAACAGTGAATTGATCAGGGTAGCAGGTGATTTGTCCTGTGTCCAGTTTACGATATAAAATGTTTATTTCCTGTTTGTCCCCCAAGGAGACATGGATCAGTGGTGACATCATTGGCGAGATGAAACAGTGTTTAGCAAGCGTGTGGGCTGAAGCCCTGAAGTGGACCGCGCCGTCAGCTAGGGCTCAGTCTGAAGAGAAGGTGAAGGCTCTTCTTTCTTTTCTGCTTCAGAGGTCGAGTTCAGAGCCATGTCTTGTTTTTTCCCTTTCTCTGGCTCCTTCATCCTGAAACATTCAAGGAAAGAGTCAGTCCCACTGAGTCAAACACAAGCTGCAGTTTGGGATGGTGTCCAGCAGAGGTCCTCGTTTGTTAAAGAATAGATGGAAGGTTGTGCAAAAGTTTGGGGCTCTAGTGTCTATAAATAACTACTGGAGCTTTAAAGCTACAGTTCGTGATTATTATATGAATAAGTTTTTGTTATATTTGCTGAAACTGTCACTTTATCCGCACAGCAGCATGAGACAGATAACCTAAGGAAAAAAAATCATCTTTCTCTGCCCCCTCATAGTGCTTCTGATGAATCTACTGCATGTGAAGGAAACAACCAACCAGAGCCGAGGAGTCTCAAATGCAGCTAATGTCATTCGCTTCTTGTGAACTGCAGTCAACCTGTCAAAGT
The DNA here is from genome assembly GCF_006386435.1 of Epinephelus moara. Lineage (NCBI taxonomy): Eukaryota > Metazoa > Chordata > Actinopteri > Perciformes > Serranidae > Epinephelus > Epinephelus moara. The sequence continues at coordinate 32,085,641 of NC_065511.1, read as the reverse complement.
AGACAGTGCTGATTAAATATGAATCAAGATTCCAATACTGCATATCCTATTTCTCGCCTCAAATCTTGTCAGAAGCATATTTTAGTGTACTGTTTAGCTGTATTATTATTGGTAAGTTACTCTTAAAATGTAATATATTACATATTACTAGTTACCTTCATTTAAAATAATTAGTTACATTATACAATACTATTCTCTGTATTGACTTACTTCATACGGTACTTTTGCATTACTTTCACCAAAATGACCTCAGAAGAATGACTAGGCATTTTAAATGGAAGGGTCATATTGTTTCACAGCTGGTAATCACAGCACAGAGGCTCCAGTTTATTACAGTTTATTTCGAATGCAGTGCTGCGCAGGTCTGACCCAGTCATGCATTCACATACAGTGGTTACTACTTTGTATTAAAATCACCTGCTTGTATTAATAATAGCGGAAACATATACTGTAGATCAATTAAATAGCCCAGACTGTTTAAATAAATGGATATCCTTCGACACAGGGAGGGTCAGGCAGAGGATCAAAGTCTGATATTTATGAGATATCGATAAATATTTGTGGGTCTATGATATAAAACACATTAAACAAATACTGAGGTAGGCATAACAAATGGATTACTATGATGAGCGCAAATTAATACACCGGAGCTGGAAGACACACCTGCCGGTTACTGGTGTGACGATCAGCTACAGCAGCCCCGGAGAGAGTTATTTATTGGAACAGGACTGAGTGCTGGCGTTGCTCTGCAGTTGTAGGAGATGTGAATGGAAACATCCAACATACACTAACATCATCATCATTGAGTTGAGGAAAAAACAAACTGGAGGCCAGCTCCTCATCCCTGCTACTTTCAGGCAGCCTTAGGACGCAAAAGCAGAATGGGATACGGTGTAGCTATATGAATGGAAAGACACTGGACACAATAATGCACACGATCACCGGCACCCTTCTGTAAGGTAGTGTATGATGAATGACATGTCAACACACAACAACCTTCAGGGGATGTTTTTTCTGATGGCGCACTGGTGGAAGTGGAGCGGTGTGGATAAAAGAAAAATGAAAACAATAAATAGTTAAGGCCTATTTTGAGTGGTGACAAGTTACATGACATTGCAAATGTAATAATATTACCCGAAACCCTGCTGGTAATGAGTTATATTACTTCGTTACTGCTAAAAAGTATATTACTGTAGCGCATTACCCTCAACACTGCTCGGCACTTAGGCTATCATGTTGGAAGCAATCAAGCCAAAACGAAGCACCACCAACTTGCTGGAGAAAACATTCTTATTTTACAGCTAAACAGTACACTGGAATATGTTTCTGAAAACATTTGAGGGGAGAAATAGGCAATGCAGTAACAGAATCTTGATTCCTGTTTAATCAGCGCTGCCTAATTTGACAGTTTAACCACAGATCGCGAAAAGTGATTGACATGACTGACAGCTGTGTTGGAGACTCCTTGGCTCTGATTGGTTGATTGGTTGAATTCTTGAAAATACCATTGGAAGCACTACGAGGAGGCAGAGGAACATTTTTTTGTTTTCACAGATTATCTGTCTCATGTATTACTGTGTGAATATAGTGACAAAAAAAAAAATTTTTCTAAGTTACCAGGTACAGCTTTAAATGTTGTTTTCTTATAGTCTGCCATGAGATGACTGTTATGTTAAGAGGAATGAAATGTGTTAACATGGATGCTCAATGGATGTGCCAATTTCACACCTCCGTTGTAATTTGAATATCCACTGGAGGCATTTAAAAAGTTAGAGACTTTTCAAATACAGTTTTAGTTGTTTTGCCAGAACGTAGGTGCACTGAATAATCAGCTGACAAAACTCTTGCACCTAAAACTTCAGAATTAATGACTTTGTAAAGCCACACAAAAAACTGTGAGGATTGTGAGGCTTCCTTGAAACTTTTCAATGTATAAATACATATCACTATTTTCCTTTACAATCTGTGACATTTAGCATTAATACTCTAAAATGGGGTGTTAAAGAAGAGGGTGAGTCACTATGAATGGGTGGTTAAGGAATATGGATGTGGTCAGGAATCTCTTGTAAGTTAAGGTTTTGAGGTCAAAGGTTATAATTTTGAACGTTGACCTTGACATAGAAGCAGGCCGGTTACTGTGTAGAACGTCCCAGCTAGAGGTAGAGCTGTTGCAGATCAAAAGACAGAATCACATGACCATAAAAGAGAGAAAATCTTGATTTCACATTTCAGAGAGGCCACGTGCAAAAATGTCAAAACTCCCTCCCCCTCCCTCTCCTCCTCCTCTCTTATTAGATTAGAGGGACTGGAGGTGGTATTTTTAAGTAGTTGCACATGGCTGATTGACATTATGAAAGCCAGGGGTTCCCAAAGAGGGCTGTAGGGAGGGTCCTTGATGAGGATATTGGGAGAACCCAGAAAAAAATATAAGAATCATATTTCATTGTATTCTTATTCAAAGATTGAATCACTGATCAGAGGTCTCACTCTTCCCGATCTTCAGTTTAAAAATTAGATGAGTACTATTCAACAACATAATCCAACAATGAAATTTGTATTTTCGTTCCTGATGGGAAATATATACATTTTTCTGAACCTGGACCCTGTTTCCCTGTGTTTTTGAGGAGACAACAATTTTGAAATTGGTCCAGTACAGAGAAAGACTGCTGCAGTCACAGTGGAGAAACAGGCTGCATTTGCCACTTTTATTGTAGCTTGTTTCACTGCTGCGGCTGCTGGACCAACTTCGAAAACTGCTGTCTCCATCGGTCACTTAGGAAAAAATAGGGTCCAGGCTGAAAAATACTTTAGTTTCCCTTCAAGGCTCAAGACTCTGTGATGTATTGTAACTTTGGGAACCCCTGATTAAAGCAGAATGAAAAGGATGAAAAGGTTAAATCACTGACTGGTGGGAGCCACCACATACTTTCATTAATCAGTGGTAATTACCGGTATGTGAGAAAAATAATAAGAGTATTGGGAAACAGCTGTGTTATTGCATCAGAGGTCAGAGAATCAGATTATCCTTAGCGCTGACCTTAGGGTCGCTTTAACTTGTATGGTGAAACCTGACAAAGAGGATTATACGTTTACTGACATTTACATTAGAGTCTAACCAACTCTGTTTCAATACATATACCAGTAACATTATTTGACCGTTTGTTTGTTTTTAAGTTGATGGTGTTTTGTATCATGGCTCATCATGTGATCCAAAGTTTTATATCAGTTTATTATCAATTATATCAGTGAGGGTAGATTTTATATTAGAACAATTTTGCTTGATAAGGATGGCTCACATTCAGTTATCGAAGAACTGTGACCAAGACATGGATTGAATAGGATTTCTTTGCCTTGTCGTTGGTCTCTGATGGACACTCTACAAAGTGCAAACACTGTTTCTGTATTGCAACAGACATATCTTTGGCATTTCTTTTGACTTCTTGTCTGAAATATATGCCAGTACAAACATGCTTAATAATACTTTTAATCACTTTGAAGGTCCTGTCTTACAATCAAACATGCTGCCCAAGATCCTGAAGCAAAACTTTGTTATCCGTTCTAAAGTTACAGCTAAAAACTAAAGGTAACTGTGCATTTGCTTTTGAAGCCCCCAGATTTAAGATCAAGCGTGCTGAATCAGAGCCCTATTATGAATTATTCCTCAAAACACACTTGTGTAAAGCTGGTTTTAATTTTTTTATTTATTTGCTTTTTTGTCTGTTGTCTTCTTATGCTACCTGATACTTCTCTTTACATTTTTCTAACTTTGTTTTTGAAGAGTGCCACATAAATTAAGTTTTTATTTTATTTCATTTTTAAATTTTAATTTAATTCAATTAATTTAATAAATTAATTCTATTTAATTCTATTCTATTTTATTTTATTTTAATATAGTCATTACATCTGTAATTAGCCAAAATTAGCCAGTAACATTTGCTGTGCCATTGTGTTGGTCAGACTCTAATCCTATCAGGTTTTTCAACATAAAATGTCCCTGCAGTATGCACAAATTATTTTAATTACTTTTTAAATTAACTGGTATTTCTGTCAATATGAATTAAAAATCCTGTTTAATATTCCCAATTTTATTCAGTATCCCTTTGTTTATCATAGTACTAATCCAAGATCTGCGCTTAGGATATCTGTCCAGCACAAGGAGAAGACGTCACACTGTCAGTGCAAGCTGTGCATCCTTGTCAGTACTGAGATCAGGTAAACCACCTGTTTACCACGACTGATTCATGGTGGAGGAGTGTAAAAAATCTGCCGAGAGACAGGAGATGGAGAATGAGAGGAGACAGGATATTTCCACAATGACAGCTCCCACGGTTTCAGCAGAGTACCCAGTTAAATTGGAACAGCAGCAGGCTGGTGGCCAGTGTCTGCTGTAAGAAACTGAAAATAACCGGGCAACACAGCGAAGCTCCTTACCGTATCGTCTTCACGATGAAGCGAATGATTACTGCCAGACCTACACAGCCACACATCACTCCTATTACTATAGCTGTGACTTCACCTAAAAAAAGAAAGAGGTGTTGAATTATTTAAAGTATTGATGTGATCATCAAAAGCATCGGCCAGACAGTTACTTTGTTTTTGCTGAAACGTGCAGAAAAATGACATGCAGTCTTACCCGAAGAGAGCTCCTTCCCTGATTCTACAACGAATACAAGATTGGACAAATCATTAGAAAGATCACAGCAGATTTTTATCTCTCTGTCACACAGTTCATGCACATTTGTTTGTTGGTTTATCTCAGCAGAATCTGCTGTTCAGCTGTTTGAAAATGTTATGTCTAGTCAGTCTTGCTGCCTTTGACAACAGTGCTGATATCACAGGCCTTCCAGTTCAGTCACTCACTACAATGGGTACTTTACACAAATTCTTTCTCCTTTGTCTTTGTCTACCACTCTGTCTCCCTCTTTCACTTCTCTGTGTCTCTTTTTCCTCTCCCTCTTTTCTCAGTTAGACTCTCGTGATAACAATGCAGTCACTGTTTGGTTTTCGCAAATCCTTTTCTCTAATCAGCTCGCAAACAAACACTGCTGCCCCTCGCTTTTCCACCTCTTCCCCCTTTATTTCAGTCTCTCTCTCTATTCCAGCCGTCCAAAGGCTCTTTCACTCAGACGAAGTCACCGCTAATCCTTAATATTCCCACATTTCTCTCCACATTCCACTTTTCGTTCTCTGCATGGATTGTGCTAATTGCTAGCTTTGGTGCACACGGCCACCCACTGGCTTGTTATTGTGGTTGGCATTATGAGCCGTTTGTTGGCGTTACAATCATCCAACACAAAGGTGCTGTTAGGGTAAAACAACACATTCACAACAGATTAGCTGTGACCTTTTGCAACTTCAGATTTGTGCAGTTTAAAAGGATAAACTCTAAGAATATGCTAATCATTTATTACACTTATCAGGTAATTGGCACTGTCGATGTGTCCTCAAGCCCCCTCACTCTGACATCTCTCCATTTTATGCATGCATAGGTCCTGTTTGTGCATGTGTGTGTATTTTGGGTCTGTGTGTATATGACAACAGAGTAAAAAAAAAAAAAGAATTTCCCCTTGAGGATCAATAAAGTATATCTTCTTCTTCTTAATATTTGGAAAAAATAAATGTCCTGTTCTGATTCCTGTCACTTCTCTTTCATGTCAGCAGTCAACAAAATGATGACTTATCTCTTTCCACATGCTCTGTCTGTCTCACCTGCACTGAAGGAGGCGAAGACGACCCTGTGGTTGAGCGGCTGTGTCGCCCGGTAGTTGTCCTGCAGCAGCATCCTGTCTGGATCTTCAGCTTTACTGGAGTACAGTATCGTCTCCATCTTCAGCAGCTGGAGCGGAGAGGTGAAGAGGAGAGAGATGGAAAAAAACAGGTACTGTTCTACGATGCTAAACTTACAGTAAAAGAAAATATGTGACTCATGTGGCAGTGAAAACTCAACAGTCAAAAATTATCAGTGTTTCAAATGTAGTAGAAGTCCTTGAGGAACTGAGCAAATGCTGAGTCATGTTAACAAGTGTTTGTTCAGTAAGTTAATTGGTCAACTATAGTTTCTCAATCAAACACATTTCCTGAAACTAAAGCTCAGTTTCTCACAACTGTAAACACAAAACTGCAGTTACTCATTATGTCAATACTCCAAACGAAGGGATACTTCGCACATCTATTTTCAAACAGGTGTGTAGGAGAGGAGGAGAGAAGAATAAAACTTGTAGAAAAGACTCCCGCACGCTGTCTAACTTGCAAAAATAATGATTATAATGCTACACAGCTATCTTGCAAAATGAAACACTGCACTCAAAACCATTTTCTGTCTTCTCAAAACCGATTCTTCCCAACAAAACGATGCACACAGCTATCATACAAGTATCTTTTCATCACCATCTTTTAAAACACTACCATCAAAACACAGAATTACATTGCACAACATGATACCGCCTTTGTATCAGCATACAGCCCAGCTTCTCAGAGTCGCACTGTTACTATAAAGTTGATACTGCATGTCACTGTCATACAGTAAAATGTTCAGCTGACTGGGCTGACACAAAAGATTTTTTTAGGCCTTCCGCTCGGTTCCCCATGCTGCTCTGTTTTACCCAACACAATAGAGGTCACCTGAGGCCCCTTTTTTGCTCTGACATGTGATTCGAGTGTTTTGCCAACTGGGTTTGAAAGGATGAGATGTGAGTGAGACCAGTTGGTAATTAGGGTGTGTCATTTTGAAGACCGTGTGAACAAAGAGTGCTAAATGATGCAATTTGAGCTTGGAGTTTTACAAAAATGTGATTTAGAATTTCCATTTGAGTGAAAACAGTGGGATTGTGCTCAAAGTTTAGCAGTCTGGAGTCTTGTTGGTGACATGAGCTGCAAGTTTTTATAACCGTGTGCATAGTTTAAATTTTTAGTGTGTACCATGAAGAAAAACTGTAACTGCATTCCAGTTTGTTTGTTTTTTCATTTTTAGTTGATTATTAATTAATGTCATTGTAAGAGGTGGATTCTACTCCCTTTAACAGTGTATTGAGGTCATGATTACATTACTTTTCACCACTGTACAATAATATCAATAATTTTAAATTGCTTTTTAACAGACATACAGATCATTTCATATACTAATAGGTACTTCAAACGTTTATGTTACTTCTACTTTTTACTTATTTCATACAATCCAAAAAAAGTCATTTATGTCAAAAATTATGGATGGAAAGTAGCCAAGTACATTGACTTGAGTACTGTACTTAAGTAAAATTTGAGGTCCCCATACTTTACTTGAATTATCACATTTTCTGCTACATTATACTTCTACTTCAGTACATTTCAGAGGTAAATATTGTTCTTTACACTACACTACATTTATCTGGTGAATTTAGTTACTTTACAGATTCAGATAATCATTGCAAAATACTATTGAAATAAAATATGATATATTGCCATAGATAAGGCTACCCAGAAGTACATTAAGTGATTAAAATTAGCTCCACCTTTACCATTTGCAAAATTAAAGTGATATATAAATCCATCTATCAGTAATATAATTCAGATATATTATATACATTATTGTGTAATGGGCCATTCTTCATTAGTACTTTTACTTTTGTTACTTTAAGTATATTTTTATGTTAATACTTCAGTAGTTTTACTCAATTAAAATTCTGAATACAGGACTTTAACTTGTAACAAAGTATTTCTACACTGTGGTATTACTACTTTTACATAAAGGTTCTGAATTAAACGTTTTTTATTGTGGGTGAACAGCCCTGAGTCTACCCCATGTAATGGCAGCAACAGAATGTTTGCTGAAGCAGTGGGGACTTGGGATGGTCGAGAGGGTGCTGCAAAATGCTTATAAAGGAAACACAACATATGTGTTCCCTGTGTTGTGGTGGGTGCCAGTCGCTTGTTCACGTTAGTGGACTCCATTTCTTAGCTAACGTTAGCTACTGTTGCACAGTGTTAATGCTGAAACGTAGCTGAAGAGAGGCAAGGCACTAGGGAACATGTGTAACATCACATCTTTGGCATTACCCTGGAAAATTCGTCCCAATTCCCTCACTTAGAACTCAGTCAACTGGCTGCTAAAGGCAACTGAGGAAGTTGGGGAAGGTCTCAGTTTTTAAGTTACGTTACAACCTGTTCACCACTTGGCAATAAAAAAAGATTAATACTGGTAAAAAGTTATTTACAGTACCTTCATGTAAAGGATCTAAATACTTATTTCACCAATGTGCAAGTTAATGTACTGTATTTCACTCTGTGCTGCTGATAGGTCATGACTAATTAGAGAATATCTATTTTTTCTGATAAGAATTCAGAATTATTTAATCTAGATATTGGTAAAATGCTCTTTGGAACTCAAAAATATATTTTATGAGGCCAATAATCAGCAATTGTAGGTTGAAACTGACAAATAATTTACAGATTGAACTTCTGCGTGGATTTTTAAATTACTGGGTTAAGCATTACTGCTTTGATTTAGATTTGTTGGTTGTGTAAGGAGTGTTGGCTTATTTATTTATTTTTTTTAAATGCTCATCTTTTATTTAGGCATTAGACAATATTTCAATGCACGTCGGATCAGTTTCTTACAGAAGATCAATCTTCGATCAAAAATGCGATCATTATCTGCATCAGAGGTGAACACAGAGTTGAGGCTTCTAGGATCTGTACACTTATGTCGAGTGTCGGTGTCTAAGCTTTACCTGTGCCTTTGAGATTTGGACCCTCTCATTGAACAGCGTCCAGATCACACTCTGGTAGCAGGGCGGCGTTGTTAGGGAGCCGTTGTAGCGATAGTAGCGTCCTAGATCCTTAGGGAGGAGCGACTGGACGTCAAAGGCCGGGATGGACACCTTCTGATCTGCCAGTGGGTGACATGAGCAGGAAAAGAGTATGTGAGGTCCTATGTAAATACATATTGATTTGTAATTTAAAAAAAAAGAAAAGGAGATGGAAACTAAAAATGCAGATGAAGTGTGTGCGAAACAAGAAGATGTGCTGTTCTACATTTCAGACAGACCTACCAGCATGTCTGATGCGGCTCAGGTAGTTGAGGATGTTGTTAAATGCCGGGTTTGTCTCCTCACCTGTCTGGGAAACCAAAACTCAGGCTTAAATGTTTATGAAACTGCTCAAAGTACTTATGACTGTTTATTGGCATTATTTTATTACCACAATGAGAATTCCTAAAACAGCCAAGCCGTCCCTCTGCGTCATTGCTGTGGACATGTTGGGGTAGAGCTCAGAGTTGTAGTGCACCACATGTAGCTGGAGAGAGGAAGAGAACTGTTAGTTTGTCAGTTCGCCCCGGTTCATCCTTGTGACAGCTCAGGGTTAACAGAAGAGGGGAAGAGACGGGGAGAGGGAGAGGTGCGTGCAAACTTAGCTTCCTTTCTGAGAGTATGACCGAAGAAAAATAAAGAGCAACGAGGAGACTGATGTGAACGAGAAAGAGCTTAATTGTTTCATTATGTAAGAAGACCACTCATCCATGACAAGTCCCAATATTTGCCCTCTCTTTCATTTTGTTTGTGGTTTTTTTTTCTTTCTTCTGCATGATTTTTGTCTCTTCTCCAATCGCTCACCCCTGAAGAAAGTGTTGGCAAACCTAGACAGTGACAGGTGGAGAGGAACTAAGGTGCTGAAACGGCTTCCTTTCCTCCTCACTCCACTCTTTCTCCTTCCTCTCCCCTCCCTCCAAAGCTCAGTCAGCTGCTCACAAATTTTATGTCTTCCTATTTCTTTGATCATTAGCAGTTTATCCCAAAAGTTGCTCGTCTGTTGCTCGTCTTTCTGTGCAGCCCTCTCTCAGCCTACTTTAGAGGACATGAGTTCAGTGTGTTGTTTCTATCTCAATCCCTCACTAAGGGAGTTTGAAATATTTCTCAAAGCAGCATGATAAAGTGGGTCAGGTTTGGACAAAGTAATGGGACAAGCAAATCTGTAAGTGGTATCACCATAGTATAGCTGAATCAAGAAAAGGAACCTTAGTATTACTGGGTACAAATAGCAATGCCTTAGTTTTATTTGCATTTAAAAGCAGTTTCAAGTCAATTAAAACCATGCTGCAATGACTTTAAGTCAGACTGTGAAGTGGCTCCGCAGTCTCAAAAGAAGAAGCAAAGGAATACAGGACTGCATCATCAGCGTACAGATGGTACACTGAGTACATCATCTAGACAATAGAAAGACAATAGAAAGAGTAGAAGCAAGTTTCCCTTTTCCAGAACAACAGCATCAGGAACAACATTACCAGATTTGACAAACTGCATGCAGTCAGTCAAATAACTGTGAAGCCAACTGGCAATTTTAAGACTAATACCAGTCTTTACAAGGATGTTGACCGCAGCGTGATGATGTACTCTATCAAATGCCTTGAATAGATCTATAGACAAAGCAAGAGCGCAGTGTAGCAAGAACGAAAAGGACCTCTTCTGTAACTCCAAGGGTTCTACCCTGTCTGCGGAGTGCCCATTTGTTCCCACTAACCACACTAATCTTAAAAAAGGGGTTATTGGGGCCCTAACTAAGTATTATTTTCAGTTTTTTTCTATCAAATAATCTGTGATTCAAAAATTTATATTTATATTATCTTCGAAAAAATGGCATGCACAGTTATTGAATTTGATTGTTTTATCAGTCAAAAATTTAAGATACTCAGTTTACTGTTATACATGACCAAAAAAAACAGTACACCAATACATCTGAGAAGCTAAAATCAGGAAATGTTTGTCATTTTTGCTGGAAAAATGATGACAACAACAGGTCATTTTCTGTCTACTAATCAATTAATCTACTAATTATTGTTGGTTTTAGTTATTTCCTAAAACTGCAACTTTTAGTAAATGCTTCTGTAACAGGAGTTAACTGTGCATTTGTTTGCAGATCAATACATATTTGGTGTGCCAAGGAGTATGCGTTTAATCAAACATATGTTGTTCTATATCTCAACAAAACGTTAAAGGGGCTCTGTGTGAAATTCAGAGCATATGTGTATGAGTTGTCTGGACACGTTTCTCAACATGGAAACAGCTGAGTCGGTGGCTAGCAGCTAATGGTGCTAAGCGCCAAACAACAGAACCAGTGCTGATGGGGGTAACAGTGTAAACTGGGGAGGGTGGACGAAACGCTTTAGCGACGGCAATGTCCCGATTTCAGCAGTAGCCATCACATGACCGCAGTGCAAAGCGGCGGCAATGAGCTAGCCAGTGGGATACTAGCATGCACACGCAGCCAGACCTTACCACAACGCAGAAAAGCTCGGATAACAATACACACAGGGAGTGGATTTCATTCTCTACTCCACTTTATCCTTACATAGCACATAGTGGTTTGCTGCCAAATTAATGCTCTGAATGTCAAATACAGAACCTTTAAGAGATGTATCTATCAGGATGTATTTGCCACTGAGATTACTCTTCAAGAGAGTTCACGTGAAGCCACTGAAGCTTTCAGAAAGACAGTTCCTCCAGCTTATGTGTGTCTGTGTGTCCTATGGAAATGTATTCATATATTGTTCCAGTCTGCAGCTTAGTCCATTTTAAATCTGCTGTTAAATCTTTGTAGCATCATAAGGGCTCAGTTAAATCACGCTTAATCTACAAAATTTATAAAGTTAATTGTGTTAACACATAATTAAAATTGTGGTTCATCTTAGTTCTTTTATCGGCACCCATAGGCATAGATTTCAGGGGGGTGCAGGGGATACGTCCCAATCAATATATAGAATGATGTGCATTTGTCTCCCCACAACAAAAACATGAAAGTAGCAGAAGACTTCTATTTTCACAAAATTAAAGACATTTGCACCATCCTTTAATGCAGAAAAGGCACAAATTAGTGCATAAATTTTCATCATAATGCAGCAAATTAAGTGTTTGATGCTATATATTTCATGGGGAAGGACCCCCAAACCCGCATTTCAGATAGTGTGTGTTCCCCCCCTAATGATTTTACAAAACCTGCACCTGTGCCTGCCCAAATGTCACTCAAGCTTGGTACAATTTGCACATTTTCCTTCTTCTCTCTATCAAAAAGAACAGAAAGATTTCTGTGGATGCAGGTTACTCTAGGGATTTTTGACATTGTATATTCTGATTCAGAGTCAAAGCTTTTTGAACAGAACTTTTATTTTGCCTTGGACTTTGTAATAAAGCTATTTGAGTTCATTCCATTTAAATGACATCAGAATTGTGATCATCAGAAGAGGAAGAGGACCTTGACCGCCCCTTTACTCTAGTCATACCAGGATTTTACTGTTTGAAGTGAGCTGTGTTTTAGCGTACCTCTGCATCTGCACTCAGTCCGTTGATGGTGTGTTCACTGCCCTCATGACTTGGGCCACCGCTGCCCCAGTGGAGGTGCATTTGAACAGCTGTAAAGAGCCAGGGCAGCCCCCCCAGTCCCATCCAGTCTGGTAGCTCAATGACGGCTGATGGAGAAAAAGGCAAAACGAGCTGACTCATTAAATTCAACAGAGAGAGGAAGGATAACTGAACAAGAAATACTAGGTAGGTGCATTTTCTTTCTTCAAAATGTAAATCTTAAAATGTTAACAAATCTCCTGAATTTATAAATGAGGAGTGAAAGGTTTGCTGCCAGGTTACGATTGAGGATGGTGCAGTATAAACAGATCAACCGTAAGGCTGCTCGGATACCTGGGACGGGTTTATGTCGGGAGCTAGCTGCCATAGTTACCTGTGTGTCCGTTGTTGTACAGCGTGAAGGGCTTGTTGCCGTGCTGGCTGTAGCCCAGCGGGGTCAGAGGAATCAAATTGGGGTCATATTTAGTCTGGGTGGTTACCACATCAACGGGGGACTGAGAGGTACCACCACAGTCAGGGAAATACGTTGACCACTCGGACTGACCCACCAAGCCTTTGATACAGGAGAAAAGAGGGAAAACAATGATGTCACTAAATCACACAGTCCGCTGGCTCCCAGTTATCCAGTGAAAAGCCTCCATTGATCAGTCTCTAATTAAACAAGACAATTATTCCTCTTCTCTGAAGGTCCAAAGCTTCATGGTGGTGAGTTTAATGGAAAAGTAGTGGTCACAATGGTGTTCACACCAGGGCAACATATCTGTGATGACACAAGGCCTCCTTATTTGTGTTTTGGGCCATTCAGGGTTATAGGGCATCAACAATACTCTCTTTGCTGTTGAGTGTGTGAACTGGGGTTGCACAATATGTTGTTTGTTTTGGGAGGGGGGTTTGTAGTCATCGCGACATCAACTTACATGATAAACACATCAAAAAAGACTGCGATATTTGTGAGGTTTGTTGTATTTGGCAATATACTGAAAGCAGCAGAAATCTGAGTACACTTTACCCACAAAATGACCCTTTGCCTCCACAAAACCAGTTAATATATTCATTTATTGATTGATAGGGGCCGCGTTTAACAGCAGCAAAACTATATCAAAATATCAGTTTACAGACACTCACACAGCTCGTGCAGTAAAATCCACATCTCATTTATCCAGTCATATGCTCAGTACTTCCCAAACGCATACATTTTGGCTTTACTGATCATATATTTTCTGTTTATACTGCACAAGTTGTGTGAGAGTTTGTAAACGGATGTTTTGATGTCGTTTTGATGCTGGTCATCATAGTTTCCAATCAACCAGTAAATCAATATGTTCGCCTTTTTACATGCAGGCATGTTTTCTCCACGAATATAGCATGACTAATTGATGTATAAATGATTGTTTTGTGGTATAGTATTCCTTTAATATCTGTTTATCTATCACAAGTAATATCATTATTTGCAATATACAACGTTGTAGTATATCACATAATTTCCCCAAATCATGCAGGCCTAGTTTGAATCCCTATTTCTGAACGTGCATCAAAAAAAAAGTTGAATTATTGAAACCACATTTGATGATTTTTCTATCCAGCATTTAAATGTGTGTGTCCCCAGATAGTGAAGGCATCACCCGCCCTACTCTGCCTTAATCTGCCTCCGATTAGTGTACCCTGACATTTTTACCTTAACCAAACTCACTCTTGCCTAAACCTAACCAACCCAATCAACGAAGGCAATGTGTATTAGACAATCAGAGAAATAGTCTCAGGGTCATGCCTTCTGTATCCTAGGAAACACATATTCATCAACACTGACATCAATTAAGAAAACACATGGAGGGATATTACCGTCTCAATCATGTCCAACTACAACTGAAATTCTTTTTTGTACACAATGAATACTGCTCTGGCTTCGACAAAAATTAAAATCAAATTCAACTGAAGGTGAAATGTACTGCACCTCCCACAAAACAAAGACACACAGCTACCAACAAAAGCAGGTGATCTAATCGGCACTTCGTTAAATAATTTATGTCAGCTGATAACAATCACAACATAATCAAAATGTCATCTGAGCTTTATATTAATTCAGTGTTGGTTTTCCAGTATGTCTGACACCTTCAGCATCATTGCATTTAAATTGCAGAAATATATGCGTGTCATAGGGTGTAGATATGAAAGGTGTCATGAATAATAGTAAACTAAAATGCTGTTTAGCTACATGAACACCTGCAGAATTTGCACGGGTGAAAATAACAGACGTTTCTTTTTTAGATTTGAGATTTGATCTTGTAATATGTAATATGAATTGTTCTTTCAAAGCCTGACACTGAGATGAGATAATTTTTTTTCCTATACGAGGTAAATAAATATGTTGTAAAAATATCCCTTTCTTCATACCAGTGGAATTATTTATTTCAACATATAAACACTAGTCTTGTTTAGATTAAATTCCTACAGATGTTGCAAATAAATGAAATTATTATATCCCATAGACACATTTTAAATACTTGCAAAAAATTATATTTTTATGGTAGTGTACATAGGAAAAAACACAAAATAGCTGAATTTTTGGGCAGTGTGTTTGTATTCATAACAGAAGACGATTAACCTCCCATCGCAGTTTTACATGTTTATCAAACATCTTAAAAATCAGCTGAAAATCACAGGAAAATATGTAAAATGACCATTTTGATTCCTGAACGACGTCTTCAAATATGAACATATTTACAAATTAGATAAAAAATAGAATGATAATAATGTAAATTTTTTTTAGAAACATACTTTAAGAGAGTACACAACATAAACTGACAAAATGTACTGTATACTTTTGTACATTTTTTGTACATAAACCAATATACAAATTTAATACTTACAGTAAGGTTACTCAAACTATCCACTGCTAATGTCTAAAATCAGCTAAACTACTTATGTGTATTCTGTATACTTACTGTGTGGTGCCAGAATGTGTATTTAGCCTGTGTTGTTTCTAATTTATTTAGGCTGCACACGTTCTTTTGGTCATCACTTCCAGTAATTGCAATTGGCTCTGGGGTGCGATTTCATATTATTTTACCAGTTCACTCACTGGTTTGACGGCATTCAGACAAACAGTGGGAGTAATGTTCACATCACATCATCACGTTTTGTTAATAAGTCTTGCTTTAGAAATTCCACTTGTCAGTCTTTTTGCTGAAGAACACCATAAAATGCATCTAGATGGATTTATTGAATACCTCACAGTTAAAGGCCTGCTCTGCCTCTTTTCAGCTTTCTTTATTGATAGTAGTCGCCACATTCTGTCTACCTAACGGTAAAACATATTCCATATTTAATGTGTCATATTCTTCACTTCTTCATTGTTGCACAATTGTAGTGTGGAAAATTCAGAAGAATTTAATCATTAAATGGTCAGAGTGATACTGAGAGAGTAGCTGAGGGAGAGGAGAATGGTTCAGGGTTAGGTTCACCAGAGAAAAAAAGAAACTGGTCTCCCCAATTGCATGATAAAAGAAAGTTAGAGAAAAGAGTGTGAAAGAAAAAGAGAGTGACATGTGAGTCAAAGAATCTGAATTTCAATTACAAGGAGAGGAATGCTTTAGAAAACAGACGACACAATAAAATGTGCCAGTAGTAAAAAAAATAGTCATATTTTTGTTATTGTTTTTTTTTGTTAATAACAAGCGTGTATGTTTATGTAGAAACGCTGTAGAAAAAGTAGGAATGAATGAACCCCACAATGCGTGTCAGCACTGTACTACATTTGTAAGCCATGAATCATGGTTAGGTTATAACACAATAACCCTTCTCTCTGTCTTGCACACACACAATGTGAGGAGGGGACTTTACATTAGTGATGTAAACACACATCTCCTCTCACAGCGCCCGCAACCCCCTCCTCGCACCTCTAATCTGCTCTCTGGCCCCCCTACCCCTCTCCGCTCTGCACAGCAAAGCCCCGCACCATGACCCAACTTCAAAAGTGAGTCCCGCAGCCTCGCCACTGGTCGCCATGGAGGTCTCCATGGTAACCAGAGGCCGAAAATTCTGACCCTCTGCGCCTGCTCTACCTCTCCTAGCATGCCATCTCTGTCCTGAATACAGCCGGGGACAAAGACACACACACACATGAATATTCACTCACTCGGAGCATGATGAGGAAACGATGGAATGTCAGACCGACTTTCCCTCGATTACTTTACGTAACTGTGCATCCCTCGCGGAAAGAAAGCATGTAATTCTGCTCTGTCATGTGACAAATTGTTGTCCATAACAAAACTGCCTTCACACTTCAGCTAGCAGCTCACATCATGCAATGCCACACACACACACACACACACACACACACGCCGTCAATCATCACTAATATGAATCTCAGTGGCTTTTCATTTTAAAATTCTTGACAACAAAAAAACATATTTGCTACCAATCTAAGATGACGCCACATGTCTCTGCATACCACACTTGCCTCCATATGTATTATAATAAATGGCCTATGTATAGATACCAGTTTGCTCCAGGCACGGCCTCCACAGTTTGCTGTGTGCTCTCTGTATGTACTGTACATTGGCGTTGCTCTCCTCAATACATGTGGAGAACGGTGGCCTGTTGTATGCCCCATTCATTCCCACAATGTCATTGTCCACGGCATAGGCGGCCAGTGTGCATCCACAACACAATAAACACATAGGTTATTGTGTGCTGCAACAATACAGGGCACGATTTGGTATGCTTTTGCTTCATCCCGTCCCATCTCCCTCTCTCGCCCTCGTCCCTCGTGCACCTGCCTCCCTCCGCCTTCCCCCTCACTCACTCACTCACTCACTCACTCTCTCTCTCTGCCTCTTTCTTGCTTTCTTCCTCTCCATCTCCCTCCACCCCTTCATCATCTCTGTGTGACTGCTGTGCTCATGCCAGCTTGTTGAGCTGTAACTAATACAGACAGAGAGAGAAGTAGAGGAAAAACAGAGGGAGACGGGTTGGGAGATATGGAGGGGTGAAAGCACAAATCCTGCCCAACTTACAGGAGCTTTTGTGATATTTAACAGGTTTTAAAGACGCATGTCAAGACTTAGTAGTTTCAGTCAGATAGCTGCACTTATTTTCAGGAAAACTTTGGTTATTAGCAGACTCGACATCCTGTCTTAGGGCAAAAAAATCATATTAAATGCCACATATTTAGCTCATAGTAAAGCTTGTAATAGTCTAGCCCCAGGTTATACATTATCTGACACAGGTACAGCATATCCAGATTGTCGTCCACCCTCTGTGTATGCAGCTGTGTCACTGTCTGCCACACTTTGAATTGCTTTTCCTCTACAAATAAACTTGAACTTACCAGTGTAGGTCCAGGTAACTTCCTCTGAAACAGAACAAAATGAGAAAAACTTCTAAAACTCTTGTTTTAGCCATTTTTTAAGCTCTGATGAGTTCTAAATTTCAGTTCTGCAAACACTGACCACATTTAAAGGCGTCACATCTGTGAGATTAAATATTATATTTCACTGAACTCTGTTTTTATCACTTCTAATCTACAGCCACTTCTGATATCCTCAAATACTCAAATACCTCAAATCCAGTTGTTATTTCTGTACAGCTTACCCTAAAACTCTCCAAACAATCTACAACAGTAATATCAAAGTGAAACAATCTCACATGATGCTGATTAATTTGTTGATTAAGACCTTACCAGCAGCAGGGGCAGTTGTCCACTGGAAACACAGAGACATAAGAAGGATAAAAAGACCCAAAGAGTCCATGTTAGCCCTCCTTGTCCATACACAGAAATGAATAAGAGCGAACAGAGAGATGAGGAGCAAGTGTGTGAGGGAGAGAAAGTGAGGGGGAGAGAGAAAGAGAGGGAGGAAGAGGAAAGGGGGGCAGACCGACTGGGTCCAACAATCCCACCTGCCATAGCTCTGTTGAACAGCCACAGTGTGGATGTTACATGCCGGCTCCACTCTGGCACACAAGTGACCAGAGCAGGTTTGAGTTAAGAGAGAGACGGAGAGAAAAGTATGGAAAGAAAAGAGAAAGAGTGGACAGAGATGAAGATGAATCAGGGAGACAAAGAGGGACCAGTGAGTGAGAACTAATTCAGTGTTAGTTGTTGGAGAAGGAGGGTGAGAGGGCAGAGAGGGAGGGACAGAACACAGTGCTGAGAAAAGGAGATTACCGCGTGGAAACAGTGGGGTATGAAACACGGCAGTAGGGGTCATATGATAAAAAAAAATGTACATGTCACAAAGGAGGAATGTGTGAATCTGAGACAACTTAACTCATCAAAAAAGGTGTATCTGGATTCTTGCTAAGTGAGAGGAAGCTGTTCCAGTTTGACAGTTGATTGTCTCTGACCTCATATGTCCTCCTTTATAAGCAAATTGTTGATTTTTTTGCT
Organism: Epinephelus moara; assembly: GCF_006386435.1. Lineage (NCBI taxonomy): Eukaryota > Metazoa > Chordata > Actinopteri > Perciformes > Serranidae > Epinephelus > Epinephelus moara. Next base: position 32,066,927 of record NC_065511.1, on the reverse strand, counting down.
GTTGATTTTTTTGCTCTGGCAGTGATTTGTTAATGAAATCAAATTCCTTGGGGTGATAATAGATAACCACATCTGCTGGAAATCACATATTAAGCATGCACAAACCAAAGTATCAAAAGGTATTACAGTATTAAATACAGCAAAGCAGGTCCTGGATCACTGGTCACTCCACATTCTATACTGTTCACTAGTTCTTCCATATCTTAATTACTGTGCAGAGGTTTGGGGCAACAACTACATAAGCACTACATAAGCACAATTCATCCATTATTGTTTTGCAAAAGAAAGCAATTCGGATCATTCATTGGACATGATATAGGGATCATACAAAGTCATTATTCTTCCATATCTACGTCTTATATATATATATATATATATATATAAATTATCAATATTATATTATTGAATATTATATATATATAATATTTGTGTAATTATTTATATCTTGCTGTAGGACAAATATTATTGTTAATTGATTTAATATATTAGAATAGGTCTAGGAGAATTACTTATTGTACAGCTTTATAGTGATGGGAAGCTACATGATTGACTATTATTAATATTTGAAGAAGGGGTGGGAATAAATAAGCTTGTGCTTCCTCCCACACTTTATGGACATGGAAATCAAATCATTATATGTTGTTTTCAGTTTTCATGCTTCCTCTAGTAACCTGTTTTTTATGTCTGTCTACCACTGTTTGATTATTTTGTTTATATGCTACATACATGTTCGAAAAAAACTGATATGAACGAACTAACTAACAAGCGAACGAACAAACAAAGGTACGAATGAGATATTTCTTAATACAAAGTAAAATATGACACATAGCGTGAGCAGCTCCATTACAGAGGGATCTTCCTTTGTACAGTTGTCTGATGGACTCTAAACATGACACAACGTTATATGTAAAAACCAAATGGGAAAAAGAACTGGGTGAGGAAATCCCACAAAAGATGTGGTATGACATGTGGCAATTTCACCTGAACACGAGACAATCACAGGGGTGGAGAGAGTTTATTTGGAAGAACCAGATTCAGTATTTTATCACACCTAAAATTAAAAGTAAACAATTCAAAAAAGATTCAACAACCATGCTGGAGATTATGTATCCACATGGAACCAAACCACAACCTTTCTGGGACGATATACATTCTGTTCTTTGTGGGGTCTTGGGTTATGAAATCCCAGGAACATGTCTTGTGCTTTACTTGGGACATATGGAGGGAACGGTGCACAAAAGGGATCAATACTTGGTCAAGATCCTCCTTGTCGCTGTGAAGAAAGCAATTACAAAGAACTGGCTGGAGATGGATGCTCCAAATCCCAAACAATGGCTGACCATCATAGACAATATTCAGGTGATGGAGAATGTTACATACAGGATGCAGATGAATGAAGGACAATTTGAAAATGACTGGGAACGATATAGACAATAACGCTGTCTAGGTAGAAGTTGGACTTGTTTACTCCCGTAGGCTCTGTCCATTTGAAGTTTTTATTTTATGTATACAGTCATGCATTTTCTGCTGAAGATCCCTTAGATTTCCCGCCTACTTGAGGTGAGAAACATCTTTAAAAAGCAAAGAAGTAAAGGGAGGAAAGAAAACACAAACTCCCAAATAAGATAAACCACAACAAGTGCAATTTATTTGTTTTAATTTTTGACGGTTGGGCTTGTTTTCGCTTGTTTTCTATTTACCCTGGACTTTGACATCCTGGAGGAGAGGCAAAATGGCTTGGTGGGTTACATGAGAACTCTGACCAGTTTATTACCTTTTACTTGATACATGCCCCTGGAGTCTTGGTTTCAATATTCGTTGATTGAGGACTCTTGAGAGGAAATACAGCAGGTCAAGTCAAGCCAACTTTATTTATATAGCACTTTAAACACAGAGTTGATCCAAAGTGCTCTTGCAGCACACACAGAAAAAAAGAACAGAAGCGAACGAGAAGAGAGAAACACAAAAATTTGGGTGATAATTGGGTGATAATAAAAAGTAATTATAACAGATCACTTCTGCTATTATGGCACCTACAGTATAGAGTTTCTATACTGTCACCACAGTGTGTGAATTCAGAATAAGAGAGATTGAGATTTAACAGAGGGGACCAAAGGGCCAATATGAGGAGAAATAATTCTGGTCAAGTGCTGCGGTCCAAATAAAATAACTTCAGTTTTACTCTCATTGAGCTGGAGAAAGTTTGCAGCCATCCAGGATTTGATGTCATAAAGACAGTTATTAAGGTCAGTTAGTTTGCTGGTGATGGTTGGCTCTAAGGGGAGGTAGATCTGTGTGTCATCAGCATAACAGTGAAAAGATATATTATGTTGAGCTTCTGGTACCCCCAGGTGCTGACAATCAGGTGGCTGATTGGCACCTGATTGTCAGCACCTGGGAGCATGAGCACTGTCTGCTCCAAGAATCGGCATTCCATGTTTGACTGATCTGGATAGGGCGCGTGCGATAGGGCAACTTCAAGCTGGTGTTCAGCAAAACCAGGTTTCGGCATTATACCATCTGCAAACTGAAGGCCAAGTTCCATATAACGGGGGATGTCAGAGAGGCCGATGTCAGAAGATTTGGCAATTTTTTCATGGGCACAACCCACATATTCAGCTCTGCTGCTCATCCCACAAATGCATGTTCCTTACAAATGTGCCATCATTTAAAAGGGAAATAAACAGGCTTTCCAACAGTATACGATTTATTGCCAAGAAGCATTGTTACAACAAAGAAATAATCTACCAAACACAAATTTCCTTACTTTCTGTGCTTAGTTTATATTTTCATTTTTATGACTGCACCGGCGACAGCTGTGGCCGGAGGCATTATTTTTTTTTAGGTTGTCAGTCTGTCCGTCCCGTTCTCGTTAACGTGATATCTGCGAATGATGGACTGATTTGAATTTTGTGGTCAAAGGTCAAAGGTGACCTCACTGTGACCTCACAAATCATGTTTTGGCCATAACTCAAGAATTCATCCGACAAACCTTTACACAAATGTCTTATAGGTTAGTAATGGTGTGTGCGTGTGATAATGATATTCTTGACGATGTGACAAATTAGTAAAAAAAAACAACAGTTATCTCTCAAATATTCAGTTAATACTGAACAAAAAAAGATCTCTTATTTCTTTAGTTTTTGAACAACAACAGTAACTAACCTAAAAAATAATAATAAATAATTGAGATGTGGTTTTTTTTTCCACCTGGACCTTTATGCTCTGCCATTTCTCCTCTAATCATCACACTGTAACCTGTGACAGGCTGTTATGATACCACAACTACTACTTGTCGAGCTATGAGCGTCACGTAGGTTTACATAACCAAAGGTTTATGACAAAATCACTTGACAACACCAACTCCTGTGTGTACACGCCGAGAGAGGAGAGGGAGAGACGCTGTGCTGCTGCCAGAGGAGCCGCTGAATGAGTTCCCTCTAAAGAGTCTGAGAAGTCCGGAGCTGTCCATAAAACATTCAGGACGCCCAGGCCTAACGATGCCACAGTTTATTCCACACTACTCAGTAATAATTTTATGAAATATTGAGAGTATCACGATATGAATTTTTCACATCATATTGAAAATTATACCGCTATTACATGAACAATATGATATGTCACACTTGTACTCCAGATGCTTGGACAGTTGCACCCAGATGCCTGTATTACTCACACTCCGGCCCCCTTCAGTCTTTGTGGTTCTAATTATCGCGCTCATTTGTTATGAGTCAGTCTGGACGGAAGGAGAGCAAGAGCTGAGAGAGGTTAGATTAGGAAGGAGAGGAGCTGAAGAAGTCCTTTATCATAATTAATATTTTAAAAAAGTTTATTCAGTGGAAGTTATTTTTAACAGTGCTCCAGAGGGGCCTGTGGGCTCGTTAAACTGTAGATGGCAGCATCGGATTTGACAGCATTGTATGGGCGGAATGATGATGAATTGCTTTACGCTCGACAGGAAGATAGAGGACAACAGAAGGGAAGGACTGAGAAGAGGGAGGCTGAATATGTGAAGAAAGGAAGAGAAGTAGATAGAGAAGTCCATGAGGACATTCGTGCGAAGTACAATGAGTGAAAGTGAAAAGGAGAAGAGGAGAAATGAAGGAAAGTTGAGAAGAAAAACAAGCGCTGGTTCCCATACTCTTGCTGTTTTTCACCTAATTTGATGTCCATGTGTTTTGTTTTTATAAAAAAGTTCAATTAAAGTTCAATATAGGTTTTAATAAAAGTTGGAGTTTTCTATCAAGTTACCCCTCCTTTTTGCATCCTATTACTCTGCGCCTCCACCCTCACACCGCCTCTCACTCTGCACTCATTCTTTTATTGTCCCGTTGCCTTTCCTCTTTGACCCAAGTCAACGATTGTTGTTTGCTTTTGTTACTGTAAGACCTGCGGAGTGACAACCTTCAGTTGTTCCAGTGATTGTCATTGGTTTTGGACTTGGTTATCACAAAATATGGTTAGGTCAAAGTTACAATAGAGTTTAGACAGTGAAGAAGGTCAAAGCAGGTAACTGGAAGCCACAGGGAGAGGGAGGGGCCAAAGAATTCAGGTTCACTGTGCGGCAATAAGTTTGTGCAAAAATTAGTTTGTTTTACTGCATACTAGAGCTGTCACTTTTTATTTGAACTTCAAACTTTCATTTGAACTTGGAAAAAATTAAATTTTTAATAACCTGTTTAATATAAAGTAAACAAACTTATACTATCTGAAGTAGTTTGCCTTGAGGTCCAGCAGAGGGCGCTCCTAAACTTCACTGTCAGCTGCACAGCTAACAGGATAAAATGAAGTGATGACATTTTATATCCAAAAGGTCAAAGGTCAGCTTCACTGTGACATCATAATGTTTTCTTGGAACAGAAGAGGAGACATTTGGTCAGATACTGAATTGGTGACACTACTCTTGGGTTTCTAACTTAAACCTGTGCTGATATATATATCGTCTGTGCTGCTGGGTTGAATATGTGTGCGAAGCTTTCATGTATTAAAATATGTAGCTTCTGTGCAGCAACATCCATATTTGAAGCATTGTATGTTGCCATGGTGACATGAATCTGCACAGACATGGATGTAAACTGCAGCTTGACTGGTTGGCAGAGGCATACAACCACAAGGCAATAATTCTAGTTAGATATTTGCTTTTTAGTGAGAGTGCCTTACAATAATTTCATTTATAGATTCTTGTGGTTTCTATACAGAGGAAAATAAACTTGAAATTGACTACTACAGCTAAAACTATACAGTATTTGTCTGAAAATGTATTTCCTACCCCAGTCCTGATATGTCCCCTTCATTAAATGAATGAATGAATGCATGAATGAATGACTTTATTTCCAACCAAAAAAAGGAGTTAGGTAGAAGTAAAACTTAAATTTCCCTACCGCTTTCTTACATTTCTTCTTTTAATTCATATATTATTTCAACAAATTCCCTAATTTAATTACAACTAATATACAACTATCCCCAGTCTATTTACCATCCAATTAAATAAATAAGTAATAAACCAAGTTTATTTACAGTCCAAGTACCACCCAGTGTCATAAGATAAATATGCACCCCCCCAACACAACCTTTCCTTGTCTATATATCTGCCAAAATATATTTTTTGTGTAGGTTTTTAAATTGATTTATATTTGTGCTTTGTTTCATCTCATTACACAGCCAATTCCATAAGTCCAGCCCAAACACTAAAATACACAGACTCCACTTAGTTATATGAACACATTGTTTTTTAAATTAAATTCTCCTCTTAAATTAAAACCCCCTCCCTAAATGGATGGTCATAACAAAAATATTATGTACAGCATAATGTGATGAAATTGATCAATACATTGACTCAACCTGTGGGTGAAAAAGTGCAGAACAAGCATGACTTTGCAATAGCTGCGATCTCCATGCCAACTGTAGCTGCCAATGGTTGGGAAAGTTTTTGTGGACCGACCGACCATCAGAGCGAGCTATAGAGCTGCTGTCAGCAGCTAATAAAGCCACTCTGGAGATGGCGTCAGTACCCACTTAATCTCATGTAATTTTTCCACTATTGCTTGGATTTAGTCCAAATTCACACTAACATCTACCCTACACCTTAAAGCAATTTAAATATCAAAATATGTATTTATTATAACACTAGAGCCTTGAGGCTTTGAATACAAAGTTGTCAAAGACAGAAATTTCAATCAAAGTTTTTTGATTTTAGGTAATATATTAAGGTATGTTTGTGAATGACTCCTGTTGTGTATACTGTTTGCAGGCCTGCGTCTGCATTTACATAGAGTATCTTTATTTTCAGGACAAATAAACTTATATTGTGCGTATAGTATTTTTCACACTATATATGATATATCCCCTGCCCGTACAAATTTTGTATATGAAGTGTTTTCTATTTTATGTACAAACAGGCAAAAAAAAGTACCAACACTTCATGTATTCTGGGAAGAAAAAATTAACTTCGCTTTCACTTGAATTAAGTTAAAAAGCCTCAAAAAACATGTCTGCTTGCATTAAATACACTGCCCAGTTTCGACCCTAGGTCTTCATCAGGGTGCAAAAGGGTGGACAGGAGTCAAGCAAACGTTATATAAGCTTGGTAGCTACATGTGTTCCTATAACTCATATGAATAATTTATAATGTAATGTATGAAAAACATATGAAACCGTCCAGAATTAATCAAACAATACCTGTGTTATGTACACACAGCTCATGATTATATTCAGAATAGGATTGTTTCTGATTTTTGTTTGAAATGATAAAGAGTCTAAGGGCCTTTTTTCACATAAAGCATTTTGTTAAAGCAGGAAAAGGGTAAACATAAATAAATTATCGATGGCTGAATTCCATTTAGCTGCTTCAGTCTCAGCATCCCGGCATTGTGGATGCTGGTTCACCATCTCTTACTGGGACACTTGAACTCAATGAAGCTGTTGTTATGTTATTAGTAATAATTCTGCTGTTCTCACTACGACAAGTCAAAATATCTGCTGTTAAAAAGCCTTACTGTCATTTTCATTTGCTGCAGTGCTACATGCAGGGTCTGTGTAGTTTGAAGGTTAAACATGTACCTGCCTCTGTGCAGGACTGAACAAATTTGCATCAGTCTGTGTCAGACAATGTTAAACATATAGATAGTTATAATTAGGTGTTAAAATATAATGTGTCAGATTTACAGTATGTCTCTATTAAGAGGTTACATAAACTGAACATCCTGTACTGGAGCTTTATTGGAGTACGTGTTCAGGTTTGAACACGAGGGGGAGCCCTCTCCACGTGACATATGTTATGCTGGAGCCTAACATGGGAAATCCACCCTAAAACTAAAATTACATGGTGCCATTACTATTATAACTGTTAAATTGGTTACAACCCTGGAACTGCTCCATAGACAATGAATCACAGAAGTTTTGAGTTTTACTTTCATCTTCAATCAAATGTAGTCATGTGTATGTATGTATCAACCAAAACATTAAACCACTGGCGGGTTAAGTGAATAACATTATCATCATCTTGTGACAGTGAAATGCTCTGTTGGGAAACCTTTGGTCCTGGCATTCATGTGGATGCTACTTGACACACTCCCACCCGAACACTGTTGCAGACAAAATAAACCCCCTCGTGGCAACAGCACTTGTCGATGGCAGTGCCCCCCCAGCAGGACAATGGACCATGCCACACCATGAAAACTGCTCGGGAATGACCCCAGGAATGGGACAAAGACCTCAAGTGTCGACTTTGCCTCCAAATACCCCAATTCCAATCTAGTTGAACATTTGTGCTGGTATCCCAAAGGTACCCCTATCCGTGGTGGGTCCTCTTTGGACCTGACTTGGCTCTGACCTGTCAAGGAATGGACACAGGACCTCTTGGTGGTGTCCTATAGTGTCATGGGCATCTTTTGAGTCCTGTGGGTTGTGAGGTGGGGTACTAGCACGTCCCACAGATGTTTGATCAGACTGGGATTTGGGGAATTTGGAGGCCAGGTCAAAAGCCTAAAGTCTGTGAGTTCACGTGAGTCCATCACTATGTCATTGTCAATGAAACTGCTGTAAATTGCCGCCCAATTGGTTCACTAATTAAACATTTAAAGCATTGATTCTAACTAGTTACTAATAGATAATAATGGTTTTAATACTTTTTTTGGCCACTCTATTACTGAAATATCACTCCAAAAGAACTTTTTTTAATTATTATTTTCTCTTACTATGTTTATTGTTGTTCACCTAAATGCTAAGGCAGTGTTAAAACTGGCAATTAAGACTGATTCTGATTCAAATTGTGATTTTAGGGTGGATTTCCCCCTTTAACTCTCCAGCCCGAGTCTTCTGATCTAGATTACATCACACTCAGGAGTCAAGAATAAACTTAAAACATTAAAATAAAACTGCAAAAGGTTACATCACTTACTGCACTGTGTATGGCGACTGTAGAAGAGCCATATAGATAGATAGATAGATAGATAGATAGATAGATAATCTTGTTTGTAGTTTTTCCCTTAAACTCCATGATTACTTTAAAGAAGTTGTTGTTTTATTCAAGTATAAAATGCCTAGTGTCATTTCCTCTAAACATTATAAGAAACCTATTTAACTTGTTTTCTTATCTGGACAAATTTTCGCACCTCACGAGGCAACTTCAACAGATTGTGTTATTGTCTCCAAACTTCTACCAGGACAGGTCTGTGTCTGCACAGTCATTTGCCTCAGTGGTGACTAATATCCGTCACATGAGCTCAGATCTCTGGCACTATAAAGCCACACTTTTATTTGTTCTCCTCCTCCTCTGTCTGCCTCCCTGCTCCATCTATTCACACTGTGTACCGACCCGCTCAAACGTGAAGCACTTCAGCCAAATTATGCAACAGCAGTAACCCTCGCCGGCCTCCCATTGGCTGCTCGGCGGTCCATCTGGAGGCGTGGTTAGAAGGCATTCTGGCACGCTATTGGTTGATTCTGTACAGGGGGCGTGTCGTCTGATTTCATTCACAAATCTAGCAGCAGAGCATCTCTCCGACATGTGAAGATCCCTCTGTTTATACTGATGAACACATGTCCCGGCTCCGAAAATGTGAGCTAGCGGAAAACGCTGCAGCGTCGGCAGGAGATGGGGTGTGACTGCTTTTCAATAGACGTCGCTGTTTGTAGTGATTAATGGTCAAAATATGTGTTTATATACAGCATAATTAATCCTTTGAATTTAAAAAGCAATCATTTAATAGTGCCCTACTGCTCCTGCTTCCCATGAAATATGAACTGCAGCCTACTTTTCAGGCATTAGACATATGCAGCTATACACTTGAACATTAGAAAGAGAATTTATCTTTCATTTTGCTCCTTTGTCGAAGTTGTTTTACTATAGTATGTCAGTAATAGCTTAATTTAGGGTGTAGAAGAAGAAAGGCTGAACACAGCAGCAGTATGCAACTGTTTCCCAGCTGTCCTGGTTTTCAGGTGAAACTTGATCCGCCGCTGGGCCTCTGCAACAAGAGTGGGGAGAGACAGTTTACAGTTTAGTCTCTCTTTAGGCCTCTGTCTTCCCTCAAGCGGATCAGATTTCTGTTGTGGTGCCTCGCTCTGGCCACACCTGCTCATGCGTTTGGCCTCAGAGGAACTCTCTCACTCCCTGAGCGTTCACATACTTTCACGATGAGTTTCCAGACAAACCTCTCCTGGGTAAAGTCAATTTCGAAACATTAAATAAATATGACATTCAATACGGCTGAATTTCACCAAGCTTGTCAGCTTTGTCCTGACATGAACTATAGGATCGTTTACCGTGCCGGCCTGCATGTCACCTGAGGACACATGCCTCAGCTGCGAATCTACAAATCATTCACACCGTATTGTAACTTCAGAGGCAACATATCTGGTTTTAATCCAGATCTGTCACCTTGAGTAACCCAACAGAGGAAAGCTGTATTTTCCATACCAGGGACCAGTTTGACGCTTTGCACTCTGACCCACTTCATCGACAAAAGCACCACCCATAGGCTTAGGCTGTTCACTCCTATTGAATTCTCAAGCATGTCAATACAAGGGGACGATAATGAGAGGAGGATGGTGAGACGAAAACCAGGTGGGGGATGGGACGAGTGGGAGATGGAAATGATGGGGGTGGTCTTCAAACTCCATGAACTCAAAGCAGGTTCACTGGGTTCATGTGCCGCAGAGGAATGCTGTGGGGGATGGAGGGCTTTCTCTATTGACCCTGGTCCTTGTAACATATACACAAACAGAAACCTGTCCCTTGGTTTACTATTACCTCAGGTTAACCATTGTTGTGTTTTGACAATAAGAGGCCCGGATGCTCACCAGGTGATGAGGTGACTAAGTGGTGGTGCAATGCTACAAGCTCAAAGACAGGTATTGTCAATCAGGCAAGGACACTGCTTGTTGTGTATGTGTTGAGGAGTGGGTTCAGTGGGTTCATGTGTATGTTGTATGTATAGAGGGGGAAGGGCAGCCCCTTCATCCCTGACTCTGTCATGCAAGGCGCTTAGAGGCATCCACCACTCCTCATGCATTAACCTGACATTTCTACATCTAAAAATACCAGTAAAGCCAGCATAATAACTGACCTTCAATAAGGTCTTACGAGGAGAGGACATACCAATACACATGATGAGTATGGGACAGGAAAATGTGTGTTTGTGTGTGTGGTCTATACATATACTGCACTGCACGTTGGAGGTCACTGGGTTCACTGTGTAGTAACCTTAAGTGAGGGGGAGGCTGTGACAGAGCCATAAATCACGGACCTAGAAACTGAGTTGCTGCATTCTGGTCAAATCCCTGTCACTTACATTTTGATGCATTACAGTTTAACAGCAGAGCCACAATGACACAACACAGGATAAAATATGACATTGGTAATTAAACAAAATGAAATTTGATTGTTTCATTCATCTTTTAATTCCTGTCTTTAGCCACATTTTCCAATTATTCGACACTGACATTATTTTTTCAGACAGGTTTAGGGATGTTTACACTTCATATTTGAGTCACAGAGCCTGTTTGTCAGCTTAACTTACAGGACAAGTGAAGGAAATGCAACCATGACCATTGTGTGAGCCAAGCTGTGTCAGAAAGGGTTAAGGAATTATGGAATAATAGCTCGACCTGTTCCCGGCAACGCTGCATAACCCGAGCCAATAAATATAATATTCCTGGCCTGTTCCTGTAAATGTCACATTTTATAGGTGTCTTCTCCAATAGGATCTTCAAGTAAGGAATGGGCTTATTGATGATTAGCTAAACCCTTTGGAGAGCTTGAGGAAAGTAGGATGAAGCCATGACAGCAAGGGCGTAAGCTTGATTTCAACACTCATCAATAGACTTCATTGTCTGCATTCTGGTGAAATTGTATGCACCAATTTACGGTGGAAATGTCTTAATTTTGTCAAAATGAAAGTCTTCTGCTACTGTGTTTGTATGGGGGGAGAGAAATCCATCCCACCCTACTCGCCAAAAAAATCTACGGCCATGCATTGAGGTGTGTATTAGTATAACTGGTTAAAAAAGTTGAATGATGTCATTGAATCAAACAGGGGGATTGAGACATGGATGGATTACTGAACGTGCCTATCGGGCACAGGCCAAGAGGTCAAAAGTGTCAGAGGCCCACCTGCCCTTCACCTGCTAAAATGCTGCTCAAATTACCACATACTGATCAGGAAGAGACACAAAATGACCTCAAAGAGACACAAAAGGACCTGTTGGTGAAGATTCTCTGTCATCCAGGTCATGTTAATCTTAAGTGCTATATCGTAGGCAGCTGGACTTGTTCGTGAAACTCAAGGAAGTCCAGCTGCCTACGATATAGCACTTAAGAACACAAAAAGACCACAGAGACATGCAAAGGAACTGCAAAGATACACAAAATAACTACAAAAAAGGGACAAAACAACCACAGAGAAACACAAAACCACAAATATACAAAACAATGACAAAGAGACACGAAACCAATAGCAGGTAACACCACCACAAAGTAAATGGTAGCCCTGTTTACACTGCCTGTTTACACTACTGTTCAAGGTGGGAATATTGTGCTGTTATGCCGCCTCACAGTTCTGTGTAAAAGGTATGATCACAGAATGGGGGGAAAGAGTTGTCTCTCCTTTAAGCCAGCAGTGGAGGTCGTAACAACGCTGAAACAGTGTGTGTATAAAAGGGACAGCTGGCAGGATGAGACAAAGGGCAAAATGAGTGTTGTGCATGCGACTCACCGCAGGTAGATTTAAAATGCAGCTAGAAGCAGTTAGCAGCTAACTCAAAGAAGAAGTACAGCAGCAGATAATGGCCTCAAACTGGGGAAACAATGAGGTCTGGGTGCTCCTTACCCTCCAAGCAGAGGGCAAAGTCAGCCGCCATAAACCAGAGACCATAAATGATTGTTATTACCATGTTATGCCATTGTTAATGTTTAGAGAGCGCTGCTGGTGCGTATGTTATATGTCACTCCAGAGGCTGAGGCTATTGTGTTACATGTCACGCCTCTTTTGCTTCCAGGATGCCGGCATGCTGTCGAAAATCACACAGTGATTTGGTGCTGTTTAAAAATGCAAAGATGGGGTAGAGAAGGAACTTCTCAGCAACCCTAAAGCTCAATCTCTGTATAAACAGGGTTTAAGTCTGTGTGTCTTGCCCCTATGTATATGAGAGGTGGTGGGGGCTTTTGCATATCTGCACCCAGGAGTTCACTGTCTCATAATCTGCCCATGGATACAGATGTTGCCTGGAGACTGACTCTGGTGATGGTCCTCCACATGAAAATAACTATTGTAGAAAGCTTTGAATCAAAATATACAATGTTGAAAATCCAAAGAGCGGCCTGCATCCAAAGAAATCTGTCTGTCCTTTGTTACGGAGTAGAGGAGGAAAAGTGTAAATTGTACCAAGCTTGTACCAAGAGACATTTGTGCAGGCACGGGTGCAGGTTTCATAACATCTTTGGAGGGGGGGGGTATACACTGTCTGAAATGGGGGATTTGGGCATCCATCCTCAGGAAATGTTCAGCATCAGACGCTTAATGTGCTGCATTCAGGTGCCTTTTCTGCACCAGTTTATGGTGTAAAGTCTGTACTTTTGCTGCTTTCATGTTTTTACTGAGGGACTACAAATGCATGTGCTCTAAATATTGAGGGGTGCGTGTCCCCTGTGTCCCCCATCCTTTGATTTATGGGCTGCTTCTTCTCTGGTTAGAGGTCTGTAGTCCTCCTCAGTCACGAGAAGTCATCTCAGTCTAGCTGGTGTTCATTAGCTCTGCATGCATTTCTTTGATTGCACCCCATCAGTAGTTGCTGGGTTGCATAAGGTTTTAGTGCGCGAGTGCTTTTATGTTTTGGTAGTGAGTGTGAGGGGGCGGGGCCATAAATCCAGCTCACATCAGATGCATAGAACATATTGTGCATCTCTCGGGCCGACGCCGTAGCGCGTGCGTGTGTTTACACCCGCTCGCTGTAGTAGAGCAGCCCAGCCCCAGCACCACGCACACGGGCGACACGAGTGGGCAGGACCGTGAGTGCCCGCGTCGCCGTCCAATCAGCGACTCGTAAAGCAATCACTGGCTGAAAGTGGCGGCCAATGGCGCGCGACACCGCCGGGCCGGCAGCCAATGGAATGCGCGCAAAACGTGGGCACGTGGATCCGCGCACATGTTGACGCTCGTAAACTGCCGAGAGAAAGAGACAGCAAAGACACAAACCGATGAGCGGCCGTGCCGGGTGGTGTGTGTGAGCGTGTGTGTGTGTGACAGAGAGAGAGAGAGAGAGCGCTGAGGCTGGACGCCCCGATGCTGCTCCAGCTCCGGAGTGCGCACTGACGGATCTGTTTCATCAAAGTGGGAGATTGAGCCGTTAACGACTGTTTGTGGCAGCTGCTGGTTTTATCTGACATTACTGAAGGTGAGTAGCGACGTTTTTTTGTTGTTTCATGGCTGTTTGATTCCCGAAGTTGGCGAGCTAGCCTAAAGGAATTTCCTGTCCCGCTGTATCCTGTGTGTGCGTCCGGTAATATCTGTTAATCCTGCCAAAATATAGCCATTCTCACGTGGCTTTGTTCCATCTATTCATCTAGATCGCTACTATATCACTATAAGGCTTTTATACTGGCAGATCATTACATTAATAAAACATATTTCCCCTTATATTTAATATTTACCTCACTGTCTTGCCATCCATGCCATTATTACATGTATTTTAAATGATTTAGCTTTGTTAGAAACGTCCGGAACATTATGTATGACACTGAAAGTTCCTGTGGTGGGCATCGTGGTGCGCAGACACAGACACAGGCAGCCAACACCTGAGACGCAGCCTCATGGTCCATGCCTACCTGTGCAGACTGCACCATCACCTCCACCTCTACCCCATCCCACCCACTCCACCTCCTGCATCCCCATCCCATCCATTACAGGCTATGAATTAAATCAGAGTGGGCGTGGGGGAATTAATAATACAGTCCATGTTGAATCAAAGGACTATTTCTCATATTGGTATCACTTTGATTGTGCAGATGCATGTAAACAATGTGACATTTGTGTTTTTAAGAGGAAACAGCATGCCTGAAGGGAAGCCAACCATCAGGGGGGAATTAAATGTGAATGGCTTGTTGAAAATATTCCTGAACTCAACGCCACGCTGCAAAAAAAATCTGTCAGTCTCCTTTGTCTGAGAGCGAGTTTCGACTTTATCTCCCGTATCGATAAAAGCTGCGTGTGTACTTGTAGTGTTTGCCTGTGACCCCTCCAATTTCCCCCTCTGTGTTGGTGGGATCAGAGACCAGCAGGCACTCAGAGATTACGGAGAGCAAAAGGAAAGGAAAAAGACAGACGAGAGAGAGAGAGAGAGAGGAAGAGAGGCACATGGCCAGAGATACAGAATGTAAAATGTGAGTAAGAGAGGAAGAAGAAGAGGAGGAGGAGGAGGAGGAGGAGGAGGAGGAGGGCTGGTCTGTGGAAGAGGAAAGGAAGAGGAGCACCAGGCTTGTGTGCATAACGAACAGGATGAGCTGAAGGCAGAGCAGGGAGAGATGAGAGGCATACAGAAATACAGCCGTAGAGGAAGAGGTTTGTGTGTGTGTGTGTGAATCCAAGGGGGGATGGAGAGCAAGCCCGAGACAGAGAGGAGAGACGGAGAGGAGGGGCTAGAGAGAGCACCAGAGGCAGTGGGAGAGAGAGAGAGCGAGAGAGAGACGGCCTATTCTGATTTCACTACTCTACAAGCTCCCATCCCCCTCACATTTTACTCTCCTCTCCAGTCTTCAATCTCCTCAATGGAAGCCAGACATGCACTACCATTGTGTGCCTACTGCCTACCCCCAGTCCCACTCTGCACCATGTTAAACTAGGGCACTGGTATACCCACCATTTTGAGTAATTGGGGTTATTATTTTTGGGAGTGTGATAGGGGGGAAAATATGGAGTGTTGCCAAACAGAAAGCCGTTCCTTGCTGTGATTTTGTTTCCCTGCTTTTCACTTCTTGTCTGCCTGCCTCTCACTTTAGTAACAACTTGGTTTTGAGCATTCAGCCTGTTTTTTTTCTGTCTGAGCTGAATCGACCGATACAATAACCCTGTGCTTCTGCCCCAACAGCAATGCAGTCCCAGGGCAGCACTTCCTCTCAGCCCTCCTTCGATTCCCTGAGCTCCAGCGACAGTCTCTTGTTCAGCGACTCGGAGCAGGCGGAAGACGACACAGACGTCTTCCTGACAGACAGCTCTTCCTCTGTCATCATCGGCGGCGTGGGCGGGGCTACAGCCAGTGGAGACAGAGGGTCAGAGAGCCCCGGGTCCCAGTGGACGTGCGACGGCTTCACAGATAAAGAGGAAGAGGAGGAGTCGTACAGGTCGGAGAGCGCCGGCAAGGCAGCTCACATCGAGACTGATCCAGGACGCCAGATCCCAAAATCACAGGGAGACCTGCTCTTTGCTCAAAAGGTAAGGGACTGATGAGAGGAGGCATGACAGAGCAGTGTGTGCAGAGGAAAGCCTCAGTAGACTGATTCAGACAGCGGGGCCTAACCCAAACTCAGTAGTAATCTATCTTCCTCTTCCTCTCTGCCAGTGTGCTGAGCTACAGGGTTTTGTCCGGCCCCTGCTGGAGCTGCTGAATGGACTGAAGAGGGGCCGATTCGATCGAGGTAAGCATCCTTACATCACTGCTTTCAGTCGAGCATGTGCGCCGACTGGCAGCCAAAGTTGTAGATGCTGAACGCAGGTTTATATGATCTGAGTGGCCTCAGTCCATTTCAGTAGAGAGTGTTCCTCTGTGCAGCAGTGTGTATTGACGCAGCTTATTGATGTAGTGCAAAGTGCAGAGTGTGTGAAGCGACAGTCTTGTGGCTGACTCATCAGCTTACGAGAGTTTTACTGATATCACAAGTGAAAGTGGTGTGTGTGTGTGTGTCTGTGTGTGTGTGTGTGTGTGTGTGTGTGTGTGTGTGTGTGTCTGTGTGTGTGTGTGTGTGTGTCAGACACTGTCTACATGTGCATGCAATTTCGTGACTATGGGGTCTTACAGTGCAAATGCTGACTGGGGGGATTATGTTTTTGATTGACAGGTTTGAGTAGTTTCCAGCAGAGCGTCGCCATGGATAGAATCCAGAGGATCGTGGGGGTTTTGCAGAGACCCAACAGCGGGTAAGATATCGCCCACACTGTGCCACCATCCACCCTCAGTGTTTCTAACTATCTGTTACTCATAGACACAGCATCTCAGGGCCCTGACACACCAAACCAACAATCAGCCGTTGGTCAATATCAGGGCGTCTGTAAGTGTCTGTCTGCCTAGTTTTTGCACTGTGTCCTGCACCGTTGGCACCTCGCGACCCTTGTGGGGTTTTTTTTGGCTGATTCAGATAGTTGAATCAGCGTCAGAGCCGGTGGAGCCCGTCAGTGAATGAAAACATTTTGACTGGCAGTTCAGCTCAGGGACCGAAAAGAGAAACGGAAGTAAGAGAAGCAACAAATACCTGAAGTCAAGAGGGCATGAGATCGAAACAAACGTGTTTGCATGCACAGTAAATATCTTTTGTTCTTTAAACATCACGTTTTGTTAATGTGCTAACTGGCTAACCAGCTTCTTGAATCCGTCCTGTCAATGAAAAATACAGACTGCCGCCGCCTGCTGGTATGGAGAGTTTTTTCCTCCCATGCAGGCTGTTGGTTGTGGTGTGTTCAAGTGCAACCTTTTAACTGAGGCACAGGCCACGTGAAGCGACGCAACAGTTGGCCTTTGTGGCCACCAGTTCTTTGATGTCTGTTTGGTGTGTCTGGGCCTTAAGTTGGATTTTACCGTGTAAATAATTAGTTAAAACAAGAAAGGACCAGTGAGGCAGTCTTCCATTTCAAGCCTCTTCTCCTGTTCCATGTTTTATTGAACAGTCCTCGGGGTAGGTAGAGTTACAGCCTTCACTGGCAGTGCAGAGAAACAACAAACTCCTAAAGAAAATGTATCTATATCTATAAGCAGGACCATAAATGTCCAGATGTTTTCCTAGGCTGTAACATTATAGCATCGCCATCTGTTTCTCACTTTGAATTTATGTTGCCTTTTTTTTTTTTTAACTTGTCGTAATTTTTTTGTAGGGAGAAGTACCTGAACACTCTGCTCCAGGTGGAGATAATGCTGAAGCTTTGGTTTCCTCAGATCTCCACCCAGCCTGTCTCTGCTGCCTCCAGCGTCGCTGTGTCGCCCGCTCGCTCCCTCCAGGACACTTCCAACTCTACCCCGCCGCACAAGCACAGGGATCAGTTGCACATTCCCGTCAAGGTGAGAACACACACATTCCTGTGTGTGAAAGAGTCTCCTTGTGCACACACAAATACACCCCTTCTCCCTCAAAACAACACCACCACAAATTCTATATTCACATGCAAACTACTTTCCTGCTCATTTTGCAGAAGCGCAGGCTCAGTTGGACAGGTACAGACTCCCCCACGCCCTCTCCTGTGCTTCTCAAGTGCCCTCGTATCAGTGTGGAAGACAAGAGGGTGAAGCAAGATCATGATGAAAGGGACGGCCCTCCTCCTCCATCACTGGCAACTGATGCAAACCAAAACTCACCAGATGTGGCCCACAACAGCCAGCTAAAAGAGGACACAAAGGGAACGGACAGTGACAGCGAGGAACTAGGCAGGCAATCAAAATACAAAGCCAGTCACAGCTCTGAGCCGAGCCTTACGTGGGTTCACATTGCCCCCATCCTGTCCCCGCGGAAGGCCTGCCCTCCATCCGTGGTGGGCAACAATGAAAACCAACCCGTCGCTGCTATCCTCCCACCCACCAGGAGGGGCAGTCCAGCCACACAAGACAGCTCCATCTCCTCCACCACACCCTACAAGCACCCCAAAAATCTGAAGAAGCCAACCCGGTGCCAAAGCCAGCCTACTGCTGGACAACAGAGCGAGACCGCCGAGACATGTCAGGATCGAAGTCAGTCTCCTCAAGTCATGCTCACGCCTTTGCCCGGGGGGTGCCCCACCCCTTTGGAGACCTGAACCAGCAAAGAGTCGGCAGCCTCGCCTCGTTACATCACCGGGCTAAAAGCTGCTGAGTGAGGAAGAAGGGAAGAGGCTGAAGGCCTGTGATTATACATGCATTAAAGGGAGGAAGGGGAGGAAAGAATTGTAGGTGATAAATGATGGATCATACATAACCCCTCATCAAAACCACAACTGCAACCAATATTTCAAAAAACAGGACATTATGCGTTTAATAAAATCTACTCCAGTTCATAATCATAATTACATAATAATCAAAACGTGCACAAAAGCAGTTGTGGTCGAGGGGGATAGGAAAGAACACCTAAAGCTATGTACAGCTTATTGAGTAACGATCAATAGGAGAGATTTTGGAACATTTGGAGGAGTAAATAATGAGTTCTCTTCAGCATGAAAGCAATCACTACATTCAGAGATGACTGTTTCAACAGACATTTGACTTGAGGGACACACATGTCCTGAAATTAGAAAAGCTGATGTCAATATTTGAAGCTTCCAGCATTTATTGTGATGAGGTAACTTCAATTGAGAGTGAGTAACACAGGGTGAGCTGAGTGTGACACCAGTCTTATGGCAGTTACATTCACTTGTAGATAGAATCGAGGCATCTGGCTTGAAGAGGAAACATTGAAAATCTTGTAGCTAGAGATGTGAGAATTACAGTGTACAGAACGCAGCATTATACTGTACGTGTGGTGTGTCGGAGTCATCGGAGACTGTGGAAAAAATGATGCCATCAACTCACGAATGTAATCCAAGAACTGTTTGGGCACTTGGCATCGAGAGGCGTGTCATCACAGCGACAGATCACAGGTCAACTTTTCTCATCAGGCTGTGGATTTCCGCCTGGTCCTCGACTGCAAACTGACCGCCAATCAGTGAAAATCCCAAGAAAGACTTTTAAAAGACCAGCAGGCGGGAAAAAAAATAAACAAGGACCACTCAAAGACATTTGACTCTCGAGTCCCACAGTTAATTTATTCATGTGTTGATCGGACACTGCGTTTATTTATTGTTTGTATTTATTTATTGGGCAGCTGAATATCGCCTGCTGTGCACTCGCACAGTCTGGCCTACAATTGTTTTTGAGGCGTTTGGGAAGATGCTGGTGACTGTTTGTGGTTTTTATTGCTATCACGAGGAAAAAAACAAGAAAACAAAAACGAAGGAAGTGAAACGTTATGATTGGACTATTGGACTACTGTGCCTTTTTACCAAATCGGATGTGTTAGGAAAAGCGTTTGGTGCTTTCAGTGCATTCATACTGCGTTTTGATTGTTTGCTTGAATTTCACAAAACCAGTACACATTCAATCATGGAAAAGCCGACATGTAGTCGTTTCCATCTGGCTTCTAAAGTAACACACAGCTTCCAAATCAACAGTATCATTGACTGTCTATCTGTAGTAGATATAGGAAAATAGATGCCTCATTGGCCACTGGATCGTACGTCAATGTCACTGCCATATTGGAGAGAGCAGGACTTGCCTGTAAACAAATGCAAGTAAATAGAGTTTTTTCTGGATAAAAAGCATTATCGCTTTACAGTTCTTAACCAATATCAACAAGTCCTTTTTATATTCAAGGGTTTATGATCTATGAGTGGTAGGAAAAAAAGCTTTGTCTCCATTTAAGTAGAATAGTCAGTTAATAGTTAGCGTATAATTGCGTCTGGACGCTCAATAGCATGTGTGTTGGGCTATCATGAACTGAATTACATGGTGAAAAGTAATTCATCTTTATATGGAATTGTAAAAACTCAAGTCTGTCAGGCATGGATTTGGCTTATTTTCTTTTGTTAATACATGTGGAGACCTCCCTATAGCTATAATTTGACTTAATGTGGAAGTAGGCAACTTTTCCAGTAGCTAGCGCTCTAGCTAGCTAGCAGTGTCTGCTTATCAACTCCTTTACCATAAAACAAGAAGTGACTGTAACCGCTGCTTATCTTAGAAAGACCACAGCAAGAAAATTAGTTCTTTGTTTATGCTACATAATGTTCATGTAGATTGAGTTCGGATACAGCGCTTAAAGTTGCTCAGTGGTGCATGAAGCCGAAAACATTCAACTGCAGTGTATAAAATTACCCAGAGGGCAAGCTGGCTACTTCTGCTTTAGCGCTCTGCTAACTTGAATGCAGATAAAATGATTTAATCTTGCGTCTCTTCTAGACTTTCTAAATTTCATGCAAGCAAAAGCATCATATCATATCCTGGTAGTGAACACAGTTTGCGGGGGTTGTGACACTCAAGAAGACATCTTTTTCACAATGTAGGTCTATAGGAAAAAGCCTGGCAGGCCTGGAAGTTGTAATTCCACTGTTTGGCCACTACAAAAATTGACTTCAAAACCCAGCACACTTCCCCGGGGCCATATCTGCACGCAGGCATGATCCTGGGAAAGTAAAGGCTCGCTAACATTAGCACGCTAGCTACGTTAGCTATTCTGGGAAGCCAAAAACGAACATTTATAATCCATCGTACGTTTGATAGCTAGCTAGTGCTATTTTAAAGATTGTCTACTTCCACATTAAATTATAATAAGTTTTTAAGTATTAACCAAGGAAAATAAAACAAATCCACGCTTGACAAACATACGTTGATCAATTATTTTTAACCACGTTATGCTAACGTTAGGAATTCATCATATGTATGCCTAACACACCCCTCTTCTGAGTGTCCAGCAGCAATGTTAGCCAAAATATTGAGATTCAGATTAACAAGAGACAAACCTTTTTTTCCTTTTTAGCACATGTAGATCATTAACCCATGAATACTAAAATGACTCACTGTAATCGGCTGAGAGGTTTAAATGTTGGAAAAAATGGTGCTCCCTAATTACTTGTATTTGTTTACAGGCAAGTTTTGCCCTCTCCAATATGGCGGCAATGTTGACTTAACGCTGCAACGAGCTGGCACAGCCGATGCGCCATCTATGTATATATCTCTATGTCTATCTACTGCTCAAAAAACTGCGTCCAGCTCTAGTATTCAGACATCTACAATAACCTGCTTACATGTCCAACTTTCACACACACCAACAGCAGTGGCTACTGTTTGTCATGTAGTATAAAGGTGTAGCCTTCCTTTAGAGCTTTTCTTTCGGTTCTGATCAACAGAGGAACAGACTGAGCTGCACTTGTAGCTGGTGCTTTTGAAAACTTGAAAAAACGAAACAGAAAATATAAATGTAAGGGAGGATTTTTTTTTATTTGCACCACCCTCTACTGCTGCTATTGTTATCCTGATTCCAGTTTGATAGGAGAAATCTGGAAATCTGCTCACAATATTCTTCTCAATGTCGGAAGGGTTTCAGCGATGTGATTGGGTTTACCTATATTGCAAAAGTATTGTAAATATTTAAACTAAAAAAAATATTTTTTAAATTGCTATGAGTGGTTCATACACTATTTACATAAATAGAAGAGGAGGGATCTCCGAGTACCAGACTCCTTTGAAAAAAGCACCACGTGTGAACACAGAGCCACTGGCAGCCTCCGTTTAACTGTGTTTGCGGAGGAAGGAGCGTACAGACCCTCAGTCACAGACCCAGAGTCAGACCGTTTTACCCCATCACGTACCACAGGCTGACTCTGGACCAGAGGCTGGGGGTATCCTCCACCCCACTGCTGTTTTTACACAGCTGTGGTGTGACAGAGAAACCAATTGCACTTATTTTTCATTGTTTATGTCCTGTTTTTTTTTTCATGTGTGTTTTCTACTGCAGCGACCACTGCTGATTGGTCAGAAATAATATGTCTTGTTTATTTTAGCTGCCTTTACTTTATTTTTTTCTTAAACTGTAAAAGCTGACTGTAGTTCCCCTCCTCCCCTCCCCTCCCCTCCCCCACTCTGCTGCATTCGTCTGCCCTTGCCCTCTCTCCTTCATCTCCCTCAATCCCGTTAGTATCTTTTCTTTCTAAACTAAACTCCCGTCTTTCTCTCAACCCCCCATCTTTACATGATATTACTCTTCTGGCTACTTTTTCAATAATGATGAACAGGAAAAAAAAATCTTTTAATAAATGACACATTTTTGAAAGCTGACCTGTCTGTGTGTTTGTGCTCAGTTTGTTAAATTTCTCCACGTTTATTCATGTGCAAACATTTGCATGTTTTGCTTTTTATGTAATGCGTGATAATGTGAGTAAGACTGGTGTTTTGGAAAGCAGCTCTCACTAAACAGATGTGTGACTCAATGGGGTGCAGATTTACAGACTGTACATTTTCAAGTGAGTGTGTGTGTGGGGCGGGTGGGGGGGCATGAAGGGAAGGAGAGGGTTGGGAGAAGGAGGGGCGGCAGGGTGTGAGACTACAGCCTTGGTAATCTGACTGGCAGTAGTGGAGGGGGGGGCAGGCTGATCCTCCAACCAGCTGCTTCTACAGANTTGGGAGAAGGAGGGGCGGCGGGTGTGAGACTACAGCCTTGGTAATCTGACTGGCAGTAGTGGAGGGGGGGGCAGGCTGATCCTCCAACCAGCTGCTTCTACAGAGCAAAATAACTATAGCTCCTGCGTGTGTTGTTTATTTCATGAGATCACATTTAGTAAACACCTCTTGTATTTAGTAGAGAGGAGGCTGGCATGGCTGTGTCCTGGCGAGACAGTTACCGTAATATTTAAATCTGTTGTCCCCCAGTATATTTATAAAAAGGTCATATCACCGTCAATTGAGAAAATGACAATATTCTGAATGGTTATCCTGTCGCAATGTTATGTTAAATTCCCGTCATTAGCTATGTAGCGTATATTAGCATATGCTACAGCTACAAACTATACGAACTCAGTAGGGATGTGCCATATCATATCGTTCATGATGCTACCGGTGTAGTTTTTAATATGATATAAAAAATTCATATCGTGATCCTGGCAGTATTTCGACTTGTTGACTTATTGACCCCATGCTGTTACCCACGGCAACAACAAGCATGGCTGAAAGCAAAACTATCACCGAGTATTGTGGAATAAACTGTGGAGTCCTGAATGTTTTATGAACAGCCCAGGACTTGTTTAGTTAGTAACCGCTCAGAGGGAACTCAGTCAGCGGCTCCTCCGGCAGCAGCACAGTGTCTCTCCCTCTCCTTTCTTGCCGTCTCAGTGTCGTTACGTCATTTTGTCATAAACCTTTGGTAATGTAAACCAACGTGACGCTCACAGCTTGACAAAAAACTACATATATATGAATGAGGAGAAATGGCTGAGCATAAAGGTCCAGGTGGATAAAAACAACTCAATCATTTAGGATTTTACTAAAAGAGATGTTGATTTATTTATTTATATATACATATATATGTATATATATAGATCCCGGGGTACTTTTTTTGTGTGTGTATGGGAGCTGTTTAAATATGTATCTTGTGATGGATCACTGGATCACTTATTTTGTTGCAATTCTATGTTCTTAAATTAATAATACTTTTATTTATTTTATTTTTTTTACTAATTTGTGATATCATCAAGAATATCGTTATCGCAAAAATACTATGAAATACCGTGATATTATTTTAGGGCCATATTGCCCAACCCTAGGACTCAGGACAGTGTTGGTTTTAAATTTAAGATGAAATCATGGCTAAAAAACAACCCAATCATGAACCCATCACTTGATCTAACATTATGAAATCTTGTTATATCTTAATGTTGTAGTTTTATTGTTGTTGCTATTGTTATTGCTGAAGCTGTTGGGTCATGAATGTGTTCTATTATGTAATTGTGATTTTTATACTATATATAATAGTGTCTTTTAGCAGAGAAATTATTCTGTTTCCTGCTCAGGGAATGCAGATGAAAGTTCTGTGATCCTCACCAATGTGAGGATTTGCTGCCGCCTTCTTTTTTATATTACTGTAGACTGAACATTTTTGGGTTTCAGGCTGATGGTGCAACAAATCAGACATTTTGGACATTTATTTTTTACTGTATCTGACTTTTTACAGACTAAAAAAATAATCATTTATTTAAGAAAGTAATTACTATAATCAAAATTATTGTTTGTTTCAGCTCTGATTTTATATATTTAATCAAAAACTTGTGATAATTTGACTCAAATTCTTGAATCAAAACTGCTGAAACATTCACCATTTTCTCTCCACTCCAGCATCACATCCATGGATACAGCGTGCACATGGGCACGAGGGTGGCACATTTTGAGAGGGTGTGGTTTGCTTTCTCCCTGTGCACACGGGATGAAGTCAGCCAATGCTGCACGTACACACACAAACACAACCCAGAGTGGTAAACACACACGCGTGCGCCACTCCCCGCCACACGCTCTGACACACTGACTGGCTGATTTTGTGATGGGCCTGTCTCTGACACACTGACTGTGCTACGTTACAACAACAGAGACCGCCCTCCCCTCCCTCCTCCCCTCTGCCTCCCTCCTCTCTCGGCCCCCCCTTGTATCCATGCAGTTTTTAGCAGAGAAGCCCTTGCCCTCCACCCCCCCACCCCCCACCCCCCACCCCCCCATCCTCCTCTGGATGGAAACGAGGGGCAAGAGGAGGAGGACGGGAAGAGGATGTGTGGAGGGCACAGGGAGGAGACATGACCTCGCTCAGTTTTTGGGGAGCATGGAGGACATTTGTTGTTTTGCTCACTTGTTTTCAATTATTTTTCTCTTCACTGGCTCCACCCATTTGTTTTGTGTTTTTTATTTTGCCCTCTACAAGTTTTATTCCCCACTCACATTACAGCCAGTTTATCACAGTGCATGTGTACCAGTCTTTATGACACCACCAGAAAAATCAGTGTTATTGCATCATAAATGTGCAGCTCAGTTGTTTTCACTTGTATCCAACCAGCATGTGTTGGATTAACTGAGCGTGTGTGTGTGTGTGTGTGTGTGTGTGTGTGTGCGTGTGTGTGTGTGCATCAATAGGATTGCACATAATGAACTTACTGGCCCTTTATCCCTCGTTGTGTAGGTTTAAACTGTGCTTCCGAGGCCTGTTATTGGTTTGAACAGGTTAAATGATTTGAGTCTGTCCGTCCAGTTCTGCTGCATGTGCTCATGTGTGCAACGACGGGAATGACACAATGAGGTGCTTATTCACTTATTCCAAATTCCCCTCCCCCACAATACACTCACTGCACTCCAGTGAAACTCACGTGAGGGGAAGCCACACTGTGACTTTACAACTAGACACACAAGCGCAAAGACATGCCAGAAGCACACTCGCACTCTTACTCACCCAAAGTCCTCGGGGGGTTTTAGTGCAGACGAGTCCCAAAACAGCCTGGATGCTCATTAAAATTGCACAGTGGCCAGCCCCTGCCATGGAAATCTGAGCTACTTTCGAAGTCATATCTGCCTTGCTGGAGCTCACAGCGATGACGGGGCCTTGATGTGTGCGGTTGCTGCTCTGCCCGCCATCTGTGGTCCCCCCCATCACTGTGATGCCACCAACAGGGGACACGGTAAAGACAAGAGATACCAGGACTACATTTTCAAGGACGCACGTGTGTCTCATGACATTGTCTGTGATATTTGGGGCACGGCCGAGCTACAGGCAAATAACATCCTCATCAGTTTCTTTGGCCTGGATGTGTTCCTCGGGTAGCCTTGCTCGTGATGACGCCATCTTACACGGCTTCTCAATTATTCAAGTACAGTGAGTGAAAGGGAAACACCAGACAGGAAGTACTGAGGACAGAGAGGAGAAAGGTGCGTGGAGAAGGCAGAGCTGGCAAACAGAGGGCGTTATGAATGAGAGGAAAGTGAGAGATAAAAGCTTGCACTCTCAGTAGGATCCAGTCCGAGCACGTGCACTCGCACTGATACCCACACTGAGGTCCTAGCAGCCCATGTGTGAAGTGAAGACAGCAGAGTCCCCTGAGATTATATCTTCCAAGATGATTTACAGCCCCTGTCAGATACAATAAAATAAAACTGGGTCAGCATGATGAAATATAACATAACTACACACTTCATGAATCAAAAAGCCTTGTGGAGGAACATGGGGAATATCTTAAAAAAAAGGGCATACATTATGCACTTATGTAATATTCATAGCAGTAATGAACATTAATACATCACCTGACATCACGGCGTGATTTAGTGTGTTGAGGACGTTGGGGGAATAGTTCAGCCAGTGAAAGGAAACACTTGTGTGAGACTCAACAATTAGTGCTTTGCTGATATCAGACTTGGATTAACTGCAGACTAAATGCCTGGCATTCCTGCGATATAATAGATTAATTCATACAGCTCTCACCACACGCCCCCATGATGCTGTGTTACAGTTGGACGTTACTGTGTGCCAGTGTAGGTAGGAACATGCATGTGTGTCTGCGTGTGTGTGGTTTGTTTTTCAGTGTGTATAGAACTGTCTGTGGTATTGTGTTGTCATATTATGTGCTGAGGTGTCATTACATAATAGAGTTGGCTGGAGGGGGCGAGAGGCGGGGGGGCAGACAGCACATGTGAGGTGCCAACAAGGGATTCAGGTGGTGGTTCGGTGGGTAAATGTGAGTCAATGTGTTGTTGACTGGCCTGCTAATCATTTGATTACAGACAGATTAAGGTATTACTCCTGTAAATGTCATGTAAACATTTCACCGGGGTGTTTTACCAAAATGAAGGTCAATATTGGAGCGAGTGTTATCCAACTGATGGCCCAGCTTTAATCTTGTTATTGCTGTATCATGAAGTGCCAAACTGACAATTAATCAATTTGTTGATCAACAGAAAATTAACAGCAATCATTTAAACCATTTCACCTATTTATCATTGGGGGGGGCGACCATTTTCAATCCACACCTTTTCCCCTCCTGGATGGATTTTTAGAAATATAACAGGACCATTTTGCTCAGGGGTTCTCAAACCTTTGAAGAGTGAATGCCATTTTAGGGCCTGTGTCCACATAGGGTTTTTCTTTGCCAGAAAAGTGGTGGCAGGGCGCTGGGGAACGCTCAATGTGTTTTGTTTCTACAACAACAATACCTTGACATTAACGTTAGCTATGTAGCTAATGTAATGCCATATGAACAGAGAGCGGACGACATAGTTAAAAGTTTGCAACACTTCTGGTGACAAAAGCACAAAATGGTTCATGGGGTTAGTGGACAATGCTTGAAATAAATAAGTTTGTTTCATTAACGTGTTTTAGTCTGTTGACAACTTAGTTTAAAAAGTTGGTCGAAATTTTAATTTTTTTTTAGAAGGACAGAATCAAAATGAATAATTTAGAATATGTTGCATAAAATAGTTTGATCACTAAATATCAACACAGCTTTTGGATGAATATTCAGTTGGTTCAGCTGAAGCTTTTCGAGGTCAAAGCTAATCATGTTGGTTGTACCAAACTAAATTAATTTGTCAAATTATAAAAGACTTAGATGATTTACTCAGTAAATTCCAAAGCTTGAACTACTTAAAGAAGGTGCATGCAAATTGTTACCTTCATTTCTTTAAAAGCTGAACCAATGGATCATTGTTTGGAGCACAGCAACAGTCAGCGTCCGGCTGATCTGCTCTCCCACATCGGCTTTTCTGTCTTCCTTGTCATACTCTCTGGCTGAAATGTCATACAGCTCAGGACCAACAGTACCTGAAGGAGCAACAGTGACGACACCAGTGCCTTCAGAGGTCAGAGTAGGGATGCACGATATTGGATTTTTTGCCAATATCTCATATGCCGATATACGACAACTTATCAGGCCGATACCGATATTGATATATCCACTTTTTTCAAAAGCACATGCCCCATGTGCCATGTCAGTCCTTATAAGTTGGTGCAGGTGATGGCAGGAAACATCAGACTAATAATAAATTAGCAGATATATCGCACACAAGAAAGCTGTTCTTCTTTTAATTTAGTTTTCATTTAGTGATCATCGTCTCTTCTGTAGTTTAATTAACATCATATTTTCGATGCATACTCTTATCCTGATCGCCCCACAGCAGATGGAGACATGAAATACAATGCTTTTCAGCGTCTGTAATATTCATTCACACTGTGCGTAATAAGAAAAAGCATGGTGGCCGATTCTGGTAGTTCATTTTAAAGCTAATATTACCCAATGCCGATGACGTGTCAATATTATCTTGCATCCTTAGTTCAGAGGTTTCCCAGTAGCAGCGCTCAGAGTGGCTGCACAAAAAAGCCGAAACTCTCTGAAATAAAGACGCTGGACGCTGCGCTTCTTCTCCAGGTGCTTGGATGTGGCCACACATGCTCTCACCTCACTAGAGACAATTGAAAAAAGATCATGTGGACACAGGCCCTTAGGGAGCCAGCATATGACTGAGGGCCGCACAAGAGAATTGCACACACAAGACTTTTTTTATGACTTTCTTAAAGACCTTTTTAACGACATACCAGCACTTTACAAAAACTTAAACAATCAACAGTGATATAGTGTACATAGCACTCATACTGAATTCTATTTTACACTTCTTAATACATTTTAAAATCATA
This sequence comes from Epinephelus moara, assembly GCF_006386435.1. Taxonomy (NCBI): domain Eukaryota; kingdom Metazoa; phylum Chordata; class Actinopteri; order Perciformes; family Serranidae; genus Epinephelus; species Epinephelus moara. Next base: position 32,038,018 of record NC_065511.1, on the reverse strand, counting down.
AAATAGAGAGGCAGTGCAGTGTTTGACAAAATAAAGGTGCTCAAGGTGCAAAAAAATAATAAAAAGTGGATAAAAACAGCAGCAAACATTTTAATCCTTGACTATCATCAGTTCATCATCATGGACTGAAACATTTGCTGCTGTTTTCTTTCACTTCTTATTATTTTTGGCACGTGGAGCACCCTTCTTTTTGTGCACGGTTGTCTTAAATAATTGATTATTTTTGCACTGATCTCAGCCTGTGGACCTTTTAGTGACTGCCCAGCCCAGTTGTATTGGTGCGCCTTGTATCTCCTCTGCTGTCCTTTCTTGTTTGTCTATTGTACAGATGCACCCAAGACAAACTTTTTGTTGCCCCGAGTAGGTGCAGTTTCACAGCAGCCCCAGGACACTGATTGTACCCACAGCAGTTGAATTACAGCTTCCACTGGGGTACAGCAACACCACCATAACTGCAGTTCACTATGATCTGCCAGTAATAATAATGATAGTAATTTGGTAGGTTTATTTGTGGTGACATTTGCCAGTTATTTTTCTGGACGGTGGTGTGTGGTTGCCTTTCATAGCATTGCATTGTTTTCTTTAATGGTGTGCACACCCATAGCCTTATGTCTTAGGTCACAGAGTGAAATGGATCCTAAGTTGGCCTGTGGCGGTGCAAAAAGCTCACGTTTCGACTTTGAAAAAAAGAGTACACAATGAAAGTATCTCAAATGTCTTGCTACTATTCTGCGGTGCTGATGAGAGGTTTCCTTTAAACTACCAAATATCCTCCCAGATACCAAACTGTGTGACTGTAAACCATGTCAAAGCTCAAACCCTAGCTGCAGGGTGGATGTAAACATGGATGTAAACAGGGTTGATGAATCAGCATTTGAAAGGATTGATGATGGCAGTGTGCTCTTCAGAAGGAGTAATTGAATGGAGCTGTAATGAATGGGTGACACCTTGATGACCTGTTATGACTCCACAGAAAGTGTATATACAGTTTACACTGAACACTGGATGGTTACACATCACGTCACTGAGTGAAGGCACGGATGTGGCTTGTTGTAGAGTGTGTATGAGCAGGGTGGGGGGTGGAGCTGGCAGACTGGTGGAGCCTCAGGCTTCCTACTGCATTAATGCTCACACTACTACAACTGCACTCATTGACCCACATCATGCAAAGATAGAGAGGAACGAGGGGGTGGAGCTACAGATGAAGGAAACAGAGATCACCTGATAATGCCATGTTTTCAACAGGGGAATGTTTTCAGTGAGGCAACATGTCACTCCTCACTGATTAGTGATAAAAGCAGAGTGTGGATTGGTTTCATTTTTATCATGCAAACAGAGTCCTGAGCCACAAACGTCAGAAATGTAATCAAACCATTACTGTGGACTGTTTGCTTCAGATTCTCTGCTCATTTCATGCGTCACTGTGTTTGTTTGTGGATGTGTGCTTTGGTCTATGTCGTGTTTTATGTTGTACTTTTGGTTATATGGTTATGTCATTGTTTTGTTCATAGTGCTTATGTCCTGTTGTTTTTGTTTATGTGCCTTGTAATGTGCTTTTGTCTATGGTTATATGCTGATCTGTGCTTATGTGCCCTTCTGTGAACATGCCATCAATCTGCTTTTATCTGTGCTTCTGTGCTTTTGCATGTTATTTTAATGTCTTTTTCTTATAAACAACTTTACCATGAGCCTGTATGGCTAAATCTGGCACAGAGATCATGTTAATTAATGTGCACTGTCCCTTTCTAAATACAATAAACATAAACTTACAGACCAAACAATAACTTGATGTTTGCTTATGCAGATGGATGATAATTTGATGCACTTAAAAATTAGAGCAAACAATGGTTATTAGTCCACATTGACTCTTTACATAAATTTGGTCATTTAACATGATCAACTTTTGCTGGTTTAATAACATTTCAACACCTCAGTAAATATACCAAGGCTACAGGAAGAACAGAAGACCCAGTATTAACCGTCAGACATACAAAAATTGGTCATATGATGCATCCTGACCCAGTGTTGACTCAGACCTCTTTTACTATCTCTACAAAATAAACTGAACTGAAATTGCCTCCTAATTTAAATACAAAAACAATGTGTTAGGCTTTTAGAATTAAAACGGTAAGTGTAAGATTACTGAGCATGGAGTAATTCAACACAACATATACAGTGAAATACGGACAAACACCAAGTCAAAGAGAAACCCACAATAAGAACAGAGACAAAAAACAGTTGGCAGTTACAGTCCAGTCCCCTCCTGCAGTGGTGGAAACTTAACAAAATACTGTTATTAGCTGAGAACAGTTTTGAGGTTGGTGTTCTTGAGTATTTTAAATTTTATGCAAACCCCAAACTGTTTTAGCTGCACTACATTTTAGAGGGAAGTAACCTAAATACATGAATGTGTTGAGCGATAATACACACTGGTTATACCAGCATGACCAGCATATCAAGGGGCAGTGTATTGGCTTTGTGGCAAGTTCAGTTTGTGCAAGATGTGATATCTATCTATCTATCTATCTATCTATCTATCTTAATTTATTTCATATTTATGTATAGTTGAACATCTTTAGTGATGGTAAAACTGATTCTAATTAAATATTACTGTTCAAAAATCTTTCCCAGTTTTAAGCTTATTTATTGTCAGTGCATTTGTATGGAAATTGATTCTTTGTAAAGTATGTGCTGTATTTCAGGCAGGTGTTTCAAAGAAGTGAATTTAATCCTCTTGCACTCAAAGATGTTGTTAACTTAGTTTTCATTTCAGTTCTCTTATACTTAAATAATTCATTCAAGGGAGTTACAACTTCTAAGACAATGTATTTAAAGCACTGGCTGCAAGACCATGCTGGTGGACCCGCTTCACCAACACCAGACCAGTATAAACCAGACCCAGACCTAAGTACTAACCGTTTTAGCCAGTTCTGCCATGATGCATAACAACACCACTGTTTAACCTCTTCTTTTATACCTTTTTAAAGTTCTTTTGGTCAAATACAAAATTAAAAGACACGTGACTTCCCTAAAAACCTGACTTTTTAATCACAGTTTTCAAAAAACAAGTATTACCCAAACAAACGGGACACTTCCCTCCGTGTACAGGCAGGTGGCAACATCGAGCATAAGAAGGGAAATACTGCCGCTGAAAGTCACGAAGAAGAACAGCACTCATTTCCGGTTCCGGGTTTTGCTTCAGAAACGTCGTGTGAACGGCGCGACTAAACAAGAAAGTTTTGCAGACAACCTAGCAGTTTATAGTGTTTCACAAGTCTTTAACTTGGTCATTTGTGTTTGACTTATAACACGTTAGCGGTGTGATACAGGATAAAGGCAGAATCTAAAGGTTTGTAGATTTAGTAGGCGGTTATTCGCTTTTGTTGGTAGCTCGCGGACAGCAGTGTGCTAACGGTAACTAGCAGGTAGCCGGGGAGTTTTGGCGGATGTAATTGATTTTAGCTTGTGTGTTGCTCCTGGTTAGCACATTTGTCCGCCAGTCTAACATTACAGCTGTGAAATGACTAGCTATACCAAGTTCCGGAGTGACTGTGTGAATGGGATTTTATTAGTAAATAATATGACGGCTGTGTGCGTGTGTCTGTCAGTGGCTGTGAGTGAGACAGCAGTGGGTTATGCTCATGTAGCTCATGTGTTTGGGAGTACGTCACGTCATAATTCATGGAGACATATAGTTAATAAGTTCATCAGCGTATGTGAATGATGATGCTACATGTTGTAAATGTCATGATTTTCCGCAGGGTTGGAGGATGTCTCTTCCAAAACGGGAGGTGGAGGAGCTGAGGCCATGGGTGGAGCGCACTGTGAAGAAGGTGCTGGGTTTCTCGGAGCCCACAGTGGTTACTGCTGCTTTGCACTGTGTTGGAAAGGGATTGGACAAAAGGAAGACCATAGGTAACTATTGACCATTTGAAACCTGCTGTGCTTTATTTAGATACAGGTTTGAATGAAGCTTTAGTTACATGCCTTTTGCACAACACCAGCTATCAAGCTCTTAAGCAACCACTTGTGATCAGTGAACGTCACAACCATCCATCCATCCATCCACCCATCCATCCATTTTCATCCGCTTATCTGGGGCTGGGTAGCTGGGGCAGCAGGCCAAGCAAAGCACCCTAGACGTCCCTCTCTCCAGTGACGCTTTCCAGCTCCTCCTGGGGGACCCCAAGGCGTTCCAGGGCCAGATTAGATATGTAAACCCTCCAGTGTGTTATGGGTCTGCCCTGGGGCCTCCTATTAGTGGGACGTGCCTGAAACACCTCCAGCAGGAGGTGCCTAGCTAGGACATAACCATAATTCATTTTATTTATATGGAAGACGCAGTAATGGCTAAACAGAAAAAGAACAAGAGTGCAGGAAAGATTCACTCTGTGACCTTCAGGAAGTTATCCAAATGATTTGGGTAAACTATGCTCACCACAGAGTTGATGACATAGCTTTTCAACTGGATCAGGGACAAATTAATGCTTACCAAATCATCATTATTGTTGATACTAATATCCTTTCAAACTGATTTTGGCCATCAGTATTATGGCTAGGTATCATCTGAAAAATTAAGATACCAGTACTGTTACCCTTCAAGTAATACTGATATTAATAATGTGCTTCTTTTAATACTTTTTTCTGCATTATTTGGTGCTCATCATGTAAATGGAAACATTCAGTTGCGTAAAACTTCACCAGGTGCCACAGGCATATAGTATAGCCATACTTTCAAATTCTTGGTGGCATCTCTTGTCATGCTGAACTGCCAACTCTGTCAAACACACAGTTTTTGACTTCACCACACCACAGACTGTATGGTTTGTAGCTGCTGCTGCAGTGGGCCAGTCACATGTGCATTGAATTGAGGAATGCCTGCAGTGATTGGCTGCGAGCAAAACATATGAATCATAATTTTGATCCAGGTCTGGTTACAAAATGGATCAAATGGCTGGTATAATTGGACTTTTGATACTGCTTGGTTCTGGGATATTTCAGTACCTGGCCATAATCATCAGTCATTTTTTTAATCTGATTTAATTTTGATTTGCTTTCGCTTTATTATCAGGAAAAAAAATCTGAAATTTGTCCTGCACCTCAGGAGGTCAGCTGTTTTACATAAATACAAAAATAAAAATCCATAATACTACAAAAACTACACATCACATCAGACATTATGAAAAGTGGATGCAGTGTAACAAATGAATCATTCAGTGTTGACTGAGGTTACTTAGAAGTCATATTCTGATATAATAGGCTACAAAATTGAGGGACAAAAGAGTTCTTGCATACACTCTTAACTTATTCAGGTGAACAATGTAAAGCACCAACAAAGGTCCCTGTTTCTCTTATTTATTCATATTTATTTGATTAGAGAATGTTCTAGCTGTAGTGTACTACACATCCTTCTACAAATTGAGACAGTGATCAAAGGAGTCCTGGAGTTGTGCTAATTATTGGACACTCATTTCCACCACAGACCAGCTGCGTCCCTTCCTCGATGACTCTGCTGGAGGTTTTGTGGAGCGTCTTTTTGAAGCTTTGGAGGAAAGCCGCAATGCACGTGGCAACAAAGGAGCAGGAGAAAAGAACCGCAAGAGAGAGCTCAAGGTAAGCAAACACCCTCGCAAACTAGAACCAGCCACCTCTGTATTATCACTACATACTGGGGCTGCATGATATTAGGAAAAATATCATTTCTGATATTTTTTCTGCGATGCACATTGTGATATGAAAACATACAGAAATTTTCACCAGATAATTTAATAGCTTCTATCATGATTGAAAGGATTTTTGTAGGGGTGTGTATCTTTCTTAGAAATTGAAGTATGGGAAAAGCTTGAAAGTGCTTTTTACTTTGAAGACTTTTTTTGGGTGGGGGTGGAGGATTGATACTCTTTCGTCAATCCAGGCTAAAGTTAATGATCCAAAGTGTCACAGTAATAATGCATGTTACTTATAGCAAATTTAGGGGCTTCATTATGTTGCTCCCCTCCTGTTTGTTGCTCATTTTCAGGTTGCGGTTGACTACTGGCAGTGCTCGCTTTGGTTGTTTATCAGACAGACTTCTCTGGTAGATTAATGTCACAGCTTTTAACTTGCTTTTACAGTCCGACAACTCTGTGGTGAAAAATGGCCAGGAGACGTCTTGATAATGTTGCATTAAACAGACGCTTTATTTCTTCTGTGCAGCAAAACAAAACGCAGCCGTTTTTACTGCCATTATACTGGAATGTGAATTTCTCTGGACACTTTCTGCTGATGACTGTAGCTTCAGAAAAGCATGAGTTAAACTGTCTACAGCACTTACTAGTCCAGTTACATTGCTTCTCTACACACATGCAGGAGAGTGCCTCCGCTCATAAGAAACGCCACCAGACTACGTCACATACACACATGATCAAGCAGCAAAGAAAGTTGTAGCATGACGTTTTTAAATCAGTTTGCTTTACTTGACATTGAATGTCGTGACTATTGCACGTGCGCACACTGCAGTGTTGATGCTAAAACGATATATTGTGCAGCTTGATTGCATATCTGAATAATTAGACCAGTAGGTAACAGCGACCAAATTTATATGAATAAAAATCTAGTTTACTCATTGTGTGAAGATTGACAATTATTTAATCATACTGTTTGACGAAGTGTAAACACACTCATGTTTGGCCTAATGCCTGGCGATGTGAATTTGATGTTTCTGTTTTGGCTGGTTGGTCTCAGGATGTGTTTGGTGATGAGGCTGAAACGGGTGCGATGCGAGAAGCTCCAGAGACAGGAGATGGGACAGTTGCAAAGAGGAAAAGGGTGCCTCGCTTCGAGGAGGTGGAGGAGCCTGAGGTCATACCTGGACCTCCATCTGAGAGCCCTGGCATGCTCACCAAAATGCAGGTAATCTTAGTGATGGTTAAGATTGTACTTCAGTAAATTGTTTTGAAGTAGTTTTTCCCATGATAAACTTCCTGCATCTACTAACCTCTTCTTTGTATTATCAGATAAAACAGATGATGGAAGCAGCCACCAAACAGATAGAAGAGAGGAAGAAGCAGCTGAGCTTTGCCTCTTCAGTCCCTGCTTCACAGGTAAAGAAACAACCTCCTCCTTTTTTTACTTTAAGACATAACACACTGAAAAACAAGTTATAGTAATTTCAAGGCGATGCACTCAGTATGACAGCATTTTTACTCCTCACTAACTTTAGCCGTTGCTTCTTCCACCACAGTCACAGCTGGAATCCCCTCCAGTTTCACGGCTTCTTGGCACATCCGCTGCTGCAGCTGCGGGTGGTGCCTCATCTATCGCCCCCTCCCAGGCTGCCAGCTTCATGAACGATGCTATCGAGAAGGCCCGCAAGGCTGCCGAGCTCCAGGCACGCATCCAGTCCCAGTTAGCCATGAAGCCTGGCATCCTCGGAGCCCTGGGAAACACCGGGCCTCACAACATAGTGGCACTAGCTAATCTACACGCTATGGGAATTGCCCCACCGTGAGTAATGTCACAGTATTACGGATTTAAAAATCTAAAGAGGAGAAAACTCAAGGGGGCGGTGACTATTCTTTGATGTGACAGTTTGAAATTAGACTTCTTTCTCTGTGTTTCCCTTTTATAGGAAAGTAGAAGTCAAAGAGGTGAACAAGCCAACACCTCTCATTCTGGATGACAAGGGAAGAACTGTGGACGCTAGTGGCAAAGAGGTTGAACTCACACACCGCATGCCCACACTCAAAGGTACGTGTACTGTGGTTTATTACCTGCACACTCACACACTGAGGATGTTGGGATGAATCGGTTTTCCTACAGCCACAGTTACATAACGTAATGGTTTCATACAGGGTTCATACGGCCGTGAAAACCTGGAAAAGGCATGGAAAAGTTTCAGAAAAATAAATAAACCCGGTACCTCAGAGTTGAGTTTTGCGCTGGCTGAATATGGGTTGCTGCAACTGCTGACTGTGGTTTGTCATCGGAGCTGCTGTCCTCTCTCGTCACAACGATGTATTCTGTAGCTGCAGGGAGTAAGGCAGAGGACACAAGGTAATTCCAGGCTATAGCTACTGATAGCTACATAGACGTGAACTTGAAGCTGCAGCTGTGAGTTTTGGCTCCGGTTAGTAGAAGACTATTAGCAACATTTTCTCTCCGTCTCTGAAAGGCTTCACCAATATTGACACGTGTTTTATTCGTCGTCATTGCCAATTCTCTGATGGCAACTTTCTCTGCAGGATTCTCTGCCACTGAATCAGGCTTTTATCAAAGGGACCTAGATTTGCCTCTGTATTTGTATATCAGCCAATAGGCCTCTGGTCACTTGCTAGATTTTCTTAAGCCTGAGAGCAGAGCCAAGAGGAGGTGCAGACATCTCGTGTTCCTTCAGACCACTTGAATTACAATATACTCAAAGGTTATTATGGGATTTTTGCCCAGTGACGCCAAAATTCAACTGCCTACCCCAGCTTTAACCATTACAACAGAATTTTAAGTAGCCAAACGTAACACTATAACAACCAATTGGATATAGTTGATGATGATAATGAATCAAATATATTGTTTTTGTGACACTGACATGTCAGTTACAGCAGCATAACAAAATAAGAGCTAATGAAACAAAAACTGCTCAGGTAAATATACATTTTTACACCCTTAGGGATTAGTGTTTCTATTGATTATTATTCCAGTCCAGTGTCGTCTTTTTGAGTCTTGTATAGAGTCCATTTTTCTCATTTTATTTCCAGTTGTGCTTCTTGTAATCTCAGTATGTGTGTCAGTTGCTTCTTTAGTTGTTAGCCATAGGTCCTTCATCAGTGGTGTTTCTTTACCCCAGTTCTTAATGATAACTGTCTTGCTTGCTACTAGCAATATTTCAATCAAATAACTATCACTCCTAGTATGTACTTAAGCTCTTTACATACCATTTCCCAAAATACAGTTATTTTCTGACATTTCCAAAAAACATGAGCATGGTCTACATCAAAAGACTCTTGCCAACATTTCTGGCAACTATAGAGATGCTCATGTTCCAGTTTTGGTGTAATAAAGAAACTAATCAGATTCTTCCATGAGAATTCCCTCCAGGTAGGCAAATTAGTGGTCGAATGGTACAGACACAATCTTAATTACTTGTTTTTGCTTCTCTCAGTTCATTTACTTCTGTCTTTGTAGCAAACATTCGAGCGGTAAAGAGGGAGCAGTTCCGTCAGCAGCTGAAGGAGAAGCCTGGGGAGGACTTGGAGTCCACGTCTTACTTCGACCAGCGGGTGTTTATTACACCGGCTCAGCGCCCTCGCCGGGCCTTCAAATTCCACGACCAGGGGCGGTTCGAGAAGATTGCTCAGAGAATCAGAACCAAGGTTGGATTTCACTCCTAAACTGTCACGTGTCAGCAGTTGTCTCAGACGTTTTTTGACATAGATGTAAAATTACACAATGGTTCAAAACAACTTGTCTTTTGTCCCCTCCTGCGTTGTTCTTCACCATAATCAGGCCCAGCTGGAGAGATTGCAGAATGAGATCGCCCAGGCAGCAAAGAAGACAGGCATCCAAGCATCCACCAAGCTGGCACTGATTGCCCCGAAGAAAGAGCTGGGAGAAGGGGAGGTTCCCCACATGGAGTGGTGGGACTCCTACATCCTGGCCAACAACATGGACATGTAAGAAACTACAAATAAGCCAGGAACTCAAACACTTAGCATCTCATTTTCACTGCCACAGTGAAGCTGTAGAATAATGCAGTCTGAATGATCGACTCTCTGTAGTTAACTATCAAGTTTTTTTTCTCTTATTTTATGAAGATCACCCGAAACAGACTTTGACGATGTGGAGTTGTTTGGTGTGACCAACCTGGTTGAACATCCTGCCCAAATGAGCCCTCCAGGTAAGTGTATGGAAGATAAGAAGTCTGCCAACTGTTAAAGGTGCTCCCAAAGTATGCGTGTTTAAAAAAAGATGAACTTTTCAGTCCCGTAAAGATCTTCATCATGAGGTGGAAATACACTCATAGAGAGTTACCTTTTGGCGTTGAAATTAACATAAACCTGGTGAGTTAATAAGTATTATAGTTAAATTGCTGTGTGAGCCGTTTATATTTAAATACAGAGCAGGTCCTCGTCCATGGAGATAGCCGTGTTGCACCACCATGTTTCTACAGTAGCCCAGATCGGACCACCAAACACTGGCTCGAGACAGGGCCATTTGCATCGACCACTGTAGTTAGCAATAGGTTGGTGAGCTAGGCTATCTTTAAACATGTCAGAAGAAGTCTAAGGCTGTATTCACACCAAATCAGGCAATGAAGTGATTTGCCGTAGGATTAAAGATGGAGAAAAAGGAATATTTGTCCTCAGTAGGTTTGTGGGTTTACAAGATACTGAGCATTGGAACTGATTATCATTACTTAAGTAAAGTTACTGCCACAAAAGACACACGTACACCCACACACAAACAAAGCGAGACTGTCTTACTTGTTCCAGTGGATTGCGGGCGTTTGCCTTGTCTGATTGACGGTTGCACGCCTGTCAATTAATTTTGACAGGCTAATATTGAGGGTGCAGGATTTAAGAAGCTGATCCAAACTCTTGAGCTAGGGTATACTGTTGCGAAAAGAGACACCGTTATGCACGCAAACCCCCCCAAAACAAACTAATAGGAGGATCTTTGTAGTGAACAGCTTAGTCTGATTCTAAAGCCCGGTCCAGACCAAAGATTCATGATGAGATAAGATGAGTTGGAAAAGGCAACTACTCGCAATGTGCCGTCCTGCAGCGTTCTAAAAACCTGCCAGTTCACACCAATGCAACTAGATGAGACGGTGCATCATCTCTATGCAACAACTCTCTGTACCTCTGTTCTAACTTCCAGCTTTTCAGGCTGATTTTATGCCTGAATATAATTTGTAGCTTCTTAAAATATGAATGAGGATAGTGATAGTGAGATACTGGCTACAGCTGCATTTGTAGTAGTGATGAAACAGTGAAAAACAAAACGAGCATCAGATGGACTGTGTTCATAATAAATACACCACAATAATAGCAGCAGCAGCGACCCACCGTCCAACACTGGCACACCGTGAGAGCGGAAACAGAGGGCTTGGCAGGGACAGAGCACCTGCCGCAGCAAGCAAACAAGCCATGTGCAGTCATTTTGACTTGACCAAACAGGTGACACGCTTTACGGTGCAAAACCAGTTGCCGATGATTTGACCAGCTGAGTTGCAGGTGACATCATCAGCCAGCTTGAGTTGAGCTCAGACGGCCAGTTCACAATGCCGCAGCTTTTCTATGCAATGTTCGAAAATGGTTTGTCTTGTCGTGAATCTTTGTTCTGAACTGGGCTTAACAAAAAAAAAATTGATTCTCAGTTGACACAGATAAGCCGGTGACGCTGGGTGTATACCTGACAAAGAAAGAACAGAAGAAACTGAGGAGACAGACACGAAGAGAGGGACAAAAAGAACTTCAGGAGAAGGTTCGTTTGGGATTGATGCCGCCACCAGAACCCAAAGGTACCCACACACCAGATACTGTTATCACAAAATACTACATTTAAGATTGAACAGAAGGTAACCGATGTTTGTTTTCATTGTCTCAGTACGCATCTCCAACTTGATGAGAGTGCTGGGGACGGAGGCGGTTCAGGACCCGACAAAGGTGGAGGCTCATGTTAGAGCACAGATGGCCAAGAGACAGAAGTTAGTAACACTTTACTCATTTCTTGCACTGTGATGAAATTTACATTTAACATTGTTTGATAATCAGTGAAGAACAAATACTTTCTATGAGGTTTTTCTGATCGCGTCCCCGTCTGTGCAGAGCTCACGAGGAGGCCAACGCAGCCCGCAAGCTCACAGCAGAGCAGAGGAAAGAGAAGAAGGTCAAGAAGTTAAAAGAAGACCTCACTGATGGCGTTCATATCGCAGTATACAGGTGTGTATGTGTAGTAAAAGAGCACCTACTGTAGTTCAGATATACAGTGCAGCATGTGTGTGTGTTGCAGTGTAGAAGTGTGTCTAATTTAAGCACCCTACCTTCCCTGTACAGGATCCGTAACCTGCAAAATCCTGCTAAGAAGTTTAAAGTGGAAGCCAATGCCAACCAGCTGTACCTGACAGGCACAGTAGTTTTGCACAAAGACGTCAACCTTGTTGTGGTGGAGGGAGGTAAGGGGTGATACTTAAGACGTTAACATGCAAACTAATATTTCACTATTATTCTGAATATGATGTGGGTTATGTAAACAGCATATTTCATGTGAATGTTTATAATTAGGCCTCATTTTGAATGTATCTTTTTCCGATTACGATATGTGGTATTATTTGGGTTTTAGGGGCATTCGTTGGACATGTATGGAGCGCATTTTGAATATCAACATTAATAACTTAATAATAGTTTCCTCCTGCGTGTGATAAGGTTAGCGAGTGGATTTCAGGAGACAGGATAGGTCTGTGGGTTATCTTGAGTAACTTGGTCGTGACTTCTGTAACGAGACTTTAAAGTTTTTGTATTTTTTTGGCACAAGCAAAGTGTCCTTTAGTCCTATTATGGTGGAGAGAAGGCAGACATCTCTATGACTAATATCTGCAACATGCAGCAACTCACACCAAAACAATCTAGATTGTTAAATAGCACTACAAGTAAGAGGAAAAAAAAATATTTATTTGATTAGAGATGCACCATTACGAGCATCACCAGCACGTCATCGGTATCGGCCATTCTTGGCTTTAAAATGAAATAGTGGAATCAGCCAACATGCTTTTTCTTAATTTGCTCAATGAATTAATAATTTTCCCACGTTTCCACCAAACACTTTCAGTATGGTACCTTTAGAAGCAGAAAATAACCCTTCAGACATGGTACCTAGACCCTAGGTCCGTTTAGCGTTTCCACCGCAAACAGTACCCTTAAATGTGGGGGGAGTTGTTGTCACTCACTGCTCCGTCCAGCACTCACTGTATTTCCTTATCTCTGGTGAAACAGAGGGAAGTCTGCACCTTGTTTATCGTCCACAGAACGAGTCTGCACGTTGACATTTTCAGAGCAAAATAAAACAGGCTGCAGTGAGAGTCTCTCTCCATGAGATTAAAAGTAGCGGTTTTGTGCATTTAGTCCTTCTCAGGCAAGATCAGGGGTTTAGTGTTGCCAGAGCCCACAGGAACGGTGCTCAATGATACTTTTTTTTTCCTCCAAGTGAGGATTAGATTATATGCAGTTCACATGACCCAGTTGAAATTAATAAATTTAAACGCTTAAAGATCCACTCATTACTAAAAGTGTATGTCATATAAAAACTAAAGTAATGGTCAAAGTTGTCACAGTTAAGTTTCAGCTGATGGTTTCACGTCGTCAACTCATGCATTAAGTAACATCACAAGTAAACATTCCACCTTAAAAGTTGCCGGCAGTTGGCCCTGTGAATCAAGTTATTTTTTCTCTGACTACAGCTGCTGCAAGAGGCAACAAAACATCCTTTCATCTGATAGTCACAGTAATAGAACTCTCCACAGTATGAACAGTGGTTACATGAGCCTCAAAACCAGCCACAACTCAGCCCTGAGCAGAGTGACCGTCCTCTACTGACCAATCAATGGACTGCAGTGTTCACAACTCCACCTTTTAGTACCGGATCTGTGTGCTAGGTACCCCAACAGAGGGGGGACCAAAAATGGGGACAGTACAGAACGGTTCCATTGGTACCATCCACAACTTTTCACAGTGGAAAAAGAAAAAAAGCGTACTGAACTGTACCGTACTGTGCAGTGGAAACGGGGCTTTACATACATTGTATGTAGTGTATTTCATGTCTCCATCTGTTGGTTGGCCATCACAATAAGAGTATGCATGTATTATATGATGTTAATTCCACTACAGAAGAGACGTGATGGTCACTAACATTATGTAGGAATAAAAATGGATATATTATTGGTATAGCTTATCGATCAAATGAGTTGTCATGTATCGGCATATCAGATATGGGCAAAAAATCCAATATCGTGCAGCCCTATTTTTGATTTTGAGGTTACTGTCCCTTTAAGTCAGCATGAATCGTTAAAGGGTTTTTTTGGGGGAGTTTTTCCTTATCCACTGTGAGGGTCCAAAGGACAGAGGGATGTCGTATGCTGTAAAGCCCTGTGAGGCAAATTGTGATTTGTGATATTGGGCTTTATAAATAAAATTGATTGATTGATTACATTAAGGCTAGCCCTGTCTGTAAATATGTACTCGTTTAATTCATGGAGATGTTGCATTTCATTGTAAACTACTGACAACATCATGAATGGCTACATGATGCTTGGACATGTTAAAAAAAGAATTTATAGCTGTACTTAAATTAGGCTTGAAAGGCTTTTATTTTCTCTGCTACCCCTTAAGATATTAAAGAAGTGGGATACTCAAAGTCATACCTAAAATCTAAAATTCTCCCTCTTTTTTTAGGCCCTAAATCCCAGAAAAAGTTCAAGAGGCTGATGTTACACAGAATCAAATGGGAGGAGCACAACAGTAAAAGAGATGGTAAGAGTGGCTTGATTTTTGTGTCTGTTGTCATGCCTGTTTGCTCATTTTTGTGATACTAAACTCTCATTACCTTTGATTCTCAATTAGATCCAGATGGTGATGACGACACAAAGAGGAACAACAAGTGCTGGTTGATTTGGAACGTGAGTATTCACACATACTGGATTTCTTAAATTTCTCTTTGTGTGACCTCATTCAAGTCTAATGATTCCTCTTGGTTCCCCAGGGCACAGCCAAAGAGCGCAGTTTTGGGGAGATGAAGTTCAAGCAGTGCCCGACAGAGAACATGGCCAGAGAACACTTTAAGAAACACGGCACAGAACACTACTGGGATCTAGCGCTCAGCCAGAGTGTGTTGGACAGCACAGATGACTGAAACCTCACTCGACGCGCCACCTCTCCAAGCCCACCAGACCCACAGCCCTCACAGCCAGTTGGCCCTCACTGCCGACCGGCTGCCTTCAACTGAGGACAGACAAATTTAAATCAAGAGACTTGAACATAGAAAAGGAGGAACAATAAACTTGTGTGGATGTTTTTGCAAGAATGCGTGACAGACGATTGCGTGTGTAGGACGGTATGTGTGTGTATGCCTGCATCAGTGTTCATCTTTTGTTGGTAGGCTACTCTGTCAGATATTGTGTTGTCTACTGTTGAATACACTCTGACAGATTGCACTGTGATGTACATGACTTACCCAAGGCTTTTTGTGATGACGAGAAATGTCAGATTCTGTTATGACTCAACATTTGTGATGAAATCCCCATGTATGCCGACAACAATCCCTGTTTGGATCAAAGCAGTTGATAAGAGCCACCCCAATGATAAATGACTGCACTGCTACTGTGCTAACACATTCAAAGCAAACCTGTGAGGACTCCTGGGTGATGTTACAATACTGTTATAAGAGTTATTGTAGTCATTAAAGGTACATTTCACAGAAGTTAAAGTTCCCAAATGCATTTTTTCTGTTAGAGAAACAAGCAAATCTTTGACTGACCTGTAGCTTTATTACTCTATAACATTACAGTAACTTAAATTGACAAAATGAAGCCAACTTTATGTACGTTGTACTCCACTCCGTTGATATTCAACTTGCTTTAACAATAAACATCAACTATTACTGTTTTTATTCGGTTTATTCAGTGTTTTTATTGTACTTACTTAAATTTATTTATATAGTTATGTCTCTATAATACAGTATAACATGGGGGCGTGTTTCCAGTCGTCCTCATTATGTTAGCTCCTTCATCCGCACCAGCAGCGAGCGATCAGCAGACATAGCTGGAAAGATGGCGGCCGGTTCAGGGGCTGCAAGCGGGCACGGAGCCCGCAGCTCCAACGCTGGTCTGGAAGCGTCTTTGGACCGACGGTTTCAAGGAGTATCCAACACAATGGAGTCAATACAGGGACTTTCAACCTGGTGCATTGAAAACAAAAAGCACCACGGCCTTATCGTGCGCCACTGGATGAAGTGGCTCAAGAAATGTGAGTAGTTAGCTCGCCGCTGTGAGGCTAACCCGCTAGCTAGCTCACTTAAGCTAATTCAAATGCATATTCTGCGTTCATCGCGATTAGCTTGCCAGATTAAGCTAGCTTTGCGTGGAGTGCAAGGCAATTTAGTGCAACACAAAGCAACTATTAAAAAAGTTCATCCTAAATGTGTAATTGATTGTACTTTTGAAAAGCTGGCGTTGTAATCGCCACTTAAAATTAGCCGCTAATAGCAGCTAAGCTAACGCTAGCATTTCGCTGCTAGCTCCAACCTAGCAGTGTTTACAGTTGGGCCTCCAGGGGTTCATGATCTGGATTAGACCAACTGTATTTTCACGAAGAATTGCCATGCACTACACTGCTTATCTTAAAGAATAAACACTTACGATAAAGGTGGCTACAGTGTGTTTAGTTAGATTTAGTTACATGTCAGCTTTAGTCGGTGTTTTGTAGTTTGATGTGTGTGCAAGTTCACTTGTGGCCGACGGGGAGTGCTTCGTCTAACATGCATGACTGTTGATGCGGTGCAGTGGCTAGTGTTTTTGTAGGGTGCATATTTGATCAAGACAAATAGAGATGCACCTCTAACTGAATTATATTGTCAGTTTTCTATAGAGTGTATAGAGTAACACGCAGAGTTAAAGATCCACAGTCATTGTAAATTATTGATGCACTTTACAGAAGCTCCATCAACACTGCCCACTAATATGCAATTGCTCCATGTTGCTTTCTTACCAATCTGCTGCATATTCCTGAAATACCACACTGATTGCAGGTAAACTTCTTAAGTGAATGTAATTGTTATAGTTGTTAAAGCTTAAGTTGATCAAGCAGGTCTGCACATTCAAGCAAAGTTGGTGTTGCTGTGTGGTTGTGTCAAACTTCAAAGTTTCTGATAAATGTCCCTTGTCAGTGAAGTAGACTGTCAACAGATGGTCCGTACAACCTTTTGCTATTACTGGAGTCTGACACGTTTGGCCTCTTTTTTTAGTTCAGAGTAGTTGTTCATTCCTCGTTAATCTGCATTTATCTGCATCTACATTATTTTTGCTTCATGCTTTTAATCACAGTCTGTCTGCATAGTATTGACAGGCAGCATCACTGTAGCAGTCCTGCATTATAACTACTGAAATGTAGGGCTGCAACGATTAGTCGACTAATCTATGACTAATCAACTATTAAAATAATTGGTGACTATTTCAGTTAGAGATGTACTGATACCACTTTTTCCTTCCAGATACCTATTCCGAACCCTGAACCTTAGCTATCTGCTGATACCGAGTACCGATCCGATACCAGCACGTAAAATAAAAATGGATGGGATATGAATTGTTGTATGTCTCAACTCCTAAAACTCTATGTAAAATATTAAGAAATGAATACATAATAATAGAATGAATGCCATAAAACTTTTTTTTTTCGATTATTATTATCCAGTGTTGACACGGATCAAGACACAGGTTATAGTGCAGCCACACAATTTGGTAAAAAAGCCATTTTAAAGGCTACAGTAGAATGCTTTTTAAACTCCGCTCCGTTTCCGTTTCGTTTGCCTGTAGCGTGTGTATGTATAATGACGTGAGGCATTACGTGGTATCGGATTGGTCATAGGCTGTACTCACCGATACCCGATACCGCATTTTAGGCAGTATCGGAGGCATGTCCGATACTGGTATCGGTATCGGTACAACTCTAATTTCAGTAGTCGACTAATCAGTTTGAGTCATTTTTCTTAGAGAAGTACTATGAAAGTACCCCAAAATATTCTTGTTGCAGCTTCTTACGTTCAGATATTGGCAGCTTTACACACTCTCTCATGACGGTGAACTAAAACCCTTTGGCGTGAGTACGAAACAAGACATTACATGACATAATTTTGGGGTTTGGGAGAGATAGACCGACATTTTTCAACATTTTAACACATTTTTCGATAAAATGCTTCGTCGACTAATCGAAGAAATAATCGACAGATTAATTGACAATGAAAATAATTGTTAGTTGCAGCCCTACTGAAATGTTTATAGATAATACAACACAGCCCCCTGTCCCCATCTTACAATAGTGCCAACACATTTCCTCCTTGTAGCTCCGTCTTGTGAGGCTTTGTAAGTCCTGCATGCAGCATTTGAAGTACCGCAGTGGTGATAAGAGATCCAATTTGGGATTAGATGTAATCCCAAAATTACTTTCTGCAATCTACATAACACCTGTGCAGCATCTAACTTCATTCATACAGATGTACAAGTATGGGGCCTATTGAGGTAGCACAGTAGATAGCAGAGTACCTCACATATTTTGTGCTTTGGCTGTCGATGTTGGTGAATGCAGGGAGGAGATATGATGGATGTCGCAACTGCTCGGTGGAAGCATAATTTATCATTTGAGCTTTTGTGTTGTTTTTGCTAGAGTGAGAAACTGGAGACAAATCAAAAGGTGAAAATTGTTGTCTTTGGGTCGACTGCTTGTTATTTTTCTATTCTGTGGAGAATACGTTTTTGTTCACTGTTAAGGCTCGGGCTCACTGACGGTGTCATGAAAGTAATCTTTCTATTTTTACTCACAAGTGGATTTTGGAAAGTTAAGCTTCCTGGAAAGAATTGCAAGCTGGTACATAGTTTAATTTGTGTGAAGATGAATGGAATCAAGAAGTAGATATCAAAAAGTTTTTATATACCAAATTAAATATTTGTTGTTGAAGTTAGTTTAAAGCAGGAGTCAACAGATTGTAGGATTGCATTTGCTTGAATTGTGTTACATGTTGCTAATTTGGATATGTAGGCCTATGAAAGACAGTGTTTGTGCACATGATAAACATTATGATCATAACATCCTATAGGAACATGCACATGGAAGCAAGGTGCAAGAAATTGTTTTAATGACAGTGTCTTCAAAATACATTTTGTCAGCACCTGTGGTTGAATTTTATTGCATCCTGAAAAACTTGCTGCAGAGATTTGGGGAATTATACATCAAGGAGTTTAATTTTAAATTGCCAGTGTCGCAGACAAATCATCATGTAGACGTTTTTTTTTTTATCTCCCCTGCATCACTGCACATGGCGTGATAAAGCTTATGCTGACAGCACATGGTGAGCTGCTGTGTGCCGGCAGAGCCATTGTTTTCTGATTCAGAGCAGTGCCAACTAAGAGTCAATCTACCGATCATCCTTTACTGATGGCTGTAGACCACGACATGTTTGGTTTGTCTCATAAAAGTCTGCAAATGTCTTTAAAGGAATTAAGTGGATGCATTTTAATCAAGACAGTCCATGCCAGCTAGTTTACAAAGCAGACAACAGGCTTTTCTATGTTTTTCCTACCGTGCAAAGATCCATTACTTTGCATTAACTTCAGTATGGTATGCCATCTTTTATGATTTATGAATGGTGCTGCAGTTGAGAAAAGAGACTCTCTGTGATGAAGAAGCTCTTCAGATGTGTGGGGGAGTGTTGGAAATTATCTAAATGCCTGCAGTGTATCTCCGAGCACCACTGCCGGCAAGCTGTTTCTGGAATATTTGTAGCATAAGTTGTGTTTTGTGTACTCAAGTCTAAACTGTAGTATCAGTATCAGTGCTTGGGGCTAATGAACCTGCTTGTTTAATACTCTATTAAAGTGCTGAGATGTTTAGTACATGGGATAATAAACATGTTCCAGTGTTAGTGGAGAAAAGTGTGGTGTAAAGATTCTTTATTTTCAGTGAGGGTGATTAAAAATGCAGGATGCAACCTTTTAAGGTGCAGTATAGTTTTATTTGTAGTGTGCATTAGTGCATAAGCACAGTGTTAGGTTAGGATAAACTGACCATACATGTATAGCATTTACTCACATCCACAAAAATGAACAGTAGAATAGAGTGTGCCAGTAAACCCGGAACTGCGTTAGCGCTTTTAGCACTTCCGGTTCTCTCGTCTAAAAGTCAATACGTTTATTGAATGGGATTTTGGTAAAATGCCTCAAGTAAGGTTAACAAAAGCTTAAGCGAGTTTCAGGTTTTGTTCTACGACATAAAACACGTCAGTAAATACCTCCGGTTCTCTCGTCTAAAAGTCAATACGTTTATTGAATGGGATTTTGGTAAAATGCCTCAAATAATGTCTATGGTTAACAAAAGCTTAAGCAAATTTCAGGTTTTGTTCTACGACATAAAACACATCAGTAAATACCCTACTTGTGAATTTTGAAGCTTTTACGTGTCGTAAAAAAGGCGGTTGCTAACAAGTTGCTCAAAGCGACTACAAACCCTGTCGGGGACATTAAACATCATCACCCCTGAACAGGCGAGAGTGCTGGCAGTCCGCCATTACAGCTTCTTATTTAGCTTAAACAGTCCGATTTCCCCATTATACAATGTTTTTAAAATAAAGCGGCCGAAATCAGTTGAAAGCTTAGTGGCGGTGATGTCAAGAGTCATGTGACCGTTAAAGTCTAACGTTAGCTTTTTACTTCTGGCGATCGCATTTAAGCTTCAAATGTGGTATGAAAGGTGTTCATATGTGAAGATTATCTCGCTGAACAAAACCTGTAAGTATCATAAACTTGTGTTAGCCACAGAGCTTATTTTCTGACATAATCCAAAACGCAATGCAAAAATCGCATTCACTTTCTCTTCCGGGAACCAGCGCGACGCTAAACTTCCGGGTTTTGACGTCAGCCCTGGCACACTCTATTACAACCCTGATTAATTCTTGGCATCAGATGATTCATGTGATATAGGCCTAGTTTGTGATTCTCATGGGTCTGAATTACATAAGGTTAGATGTATACAATATCAAAATGGAGAACGCACAACAGTACTTTTTGAAATAGGGAATTTTTCTGTGTTTGTAAAAAAAAGTCTGTTTTGTTTGTTTTATTGCTTCACTGCTAAGTTTTGAATGTATTCCTTGTATTTTAATAACTTTATCGATTTTTACACACACAATAATGTTAAAGCAGCTGTAAATGACAGTGTTATAACAGTGTAGTAGGGGAAAATACATACAATACATAGGACCTACACAGAAAATCCTTTACTGATGAAAGTATTAGGTAAAAACTATAATTAGGGAAATCACTTTTTAAAAAGTACTTGACACAGAAAATGCACAGCAGTGATTACCAGTAATAAATGTTGAACCCAGGTAATAGAGTATTAAATTTAATTAGTATTCTTTGTTTCTTTTTATGATGTGAAGGGAGGCACGCATCTAATATAATCCCACAAACTTATGTTGTTATTTGTAGTTTGTGTTCATTAAAGCCCTCCTTAGTTTCCTGTGCAAAAGGCACCTTTGGCACCTTGAAATATAATGACAAAAATAGAATGTAATAGGGATGGGAATCACCAGAGGATCGATTACGATATTATCGCGATATTTAAGTCATGGTACGATATTATTGCGATTTTAAATATGTTGCAATATGCTGAGTATCGTGATAAAATGTATTGCAATATATTGCGATTTATTACCTTTTTTCAACTTTAAATTATGTCCCCAAAGGAAAACTTTTTCAGCATCTGTTTTATCTAATGAGATAAAGTTTTCATTCAGTCCATTTTTTTGCAGCGGTAAAACTGTATCTAGTGGACTGAAAAATCAATTGATTATATTATTCTAGTAGGCTACTTAAAGTTTAATTTGTATTTGTCATATTAATAATTTATTTAATTAAAAAAAAAAAAAAATCGATACTCAGCACTGTGTGATGTTACGATATTGCCACACAAAAATATCATGATACTATGCTGTATTGATGTTTTCCCCCACCCCTGGAATTTGAGTTTTTCCAACCTGTGCTGTTTCAGTGGGAATGGAAATTAAAAAAGCATTAACTTATACAATGTTAATCTGATCATACATGAGTGACACTAACTTTTTGAAAGAAAATTTTCATGTTGTTTGACGTTCATGTTAATGGGAAGGCTTGAATGAAGTTAAGGTGCATTAGTCTGTGGATACGTTCTAAATTAAAAGGCTGAACAACGTGATAATTATTTCATTCAGAATCTTTTTAATTGACTTTTTGCAAACTCTGTTTCAAGTATAGATACTGTTATTTCAGGAATTTGCTGTGTGGCTGTCATGATATTGTGTTATCAAGTGATCAGTGCCACTGCCATGTGTTTGGCTCTGTGTATGAGTGAGTGTTGACTTGTAGCAAAGTGTCATCTGTTGTTGTTGTTGTTCAAGGCTGTTTAGAAACTCAAGGGGCTGTACAGTATGTACACCCTCTCATCATTTGGGATGTTGTTGTGAATTTGTTTGGTAAAAAATAATTTAATGCCAGCCCAGGTACTACTGATTATTATTACTCCTGATTGTGGTTTTAAAGACGTCCTCATATTTTGTAATTTGTTTGTTTTAAAAGCCTCAGAGATTCTCACATGTTGTGGTTTAATGCAGATTCTGATATTTAGCAAGGATGTCTCAGTGTGTTGTAGACAGTTTATGTATTATTGGTATACTGATGGGACATATTTGACTTATGTTAATATTAACTTTCTTAGATAAATGTAGGGCTCTAGTTTTCACTGCACATGTTCTTTCTTTCTCTACTTTTCATCTTACTTTTTGACTTTTCACTTATTAAAATCTTGTTGACCATCAGATTAAGTTGACATGCAGGTTTATACAGTTTCTTTGTAGACTATAGTAATGACTTCCTGATGGACCTGGGATATCAATCTTGTGTCTTTTAGACTAACTAAGATGCTGAGCTCTGCTAAATTGTAACAAAATGACATAGTGGAATGAGTTATTTTTCGCCAAAAATCCTGCTGACTGACTGCAATTGAATCCCGCCTGGTAAAACCAGGGCACTGACCTATTTGAGAAAGCAGCAGAAATCATTATGTCCTTGCCAATATTGTATTTCTTTTGGAAATGGAAATGTATGACAGATACTAAAGTTATGAAAACAGATGTCTGGATCTCTGACTGAACTAGTGGTACCAACAAAAACAGACAGTCTTCAGCCTCGTATTTAATCAAAGCTGTGGCTTTTCACTGACAGTGGTTTCATAGTTAAGAATACCTTAAAGGCTTTGAATGAATCTCAGTTGACACTGAAGGGCTGATATTGTTGGGTAATGTGATGGATGCATTTGTATCGCTGTATATGATGGTGCATTTACAGTACATTTAAGAATAGTTGTCATTGTAAGATGTTTTTATTTGGTTTGTTAGTTGTTTTTTAATTTCAGTAAATGATACAGATTTTCTTCATGGTGACAGCCATGGCCAGAGGCTTTATCTTTTTGGCTTGTTAACATAATATCTCAAGAACATCTTGAGGGAATAGCGTTGAATTTGGCACAAATGTCCAGTTGGACTTCAAGATTGAACTGATCCGATTTTGGTGGTCAAAGGTCAAGGTCACTGTGGCCTCACAAAACATGTTTTTGGCCATAACTCAAGAATTCACAAGCAATTTATGACATTTTGTGCAAATGCCTGATGGAATGAATTGATGAAGTGACATTTTATTTCAACAAGGTCAAAGGTCAACTTCACTGTGGCATTGTAATATTTTGTAAAAGCACTTTTCTGGCCATTATTCAACGCCGTAACTCCGGAACAGAAGGGGAGACATTAAGTGAGATACTAAATACGTGACACTAATCTCGGGTGTTCACCTTGAAACAGAGCAGATTTTATCACCTTATTCCTAGCTCCCACAATACCTTGTGTTAATTATGGATGCGACTTCTGGTGCTTAACTGGAACCGGTGTTTTCCAGTGGTAACGGGCAGTTAGCCAACTGTACACTAATCCTCTTTCCTAGAGCAACTGGGAAATAAAACATGGAACACTGTGACACTTCAAATAGGATCATACATCTGCCATCTCAAAGTGTTGTTTACGGTTTTTAACCAGGCGGGTTAGCGGTCAGCTTGCCTTGCTCTGTTAACAAATGTTAACTCTAACAGAGCTCTGGCTAGCTTACAGTCAACATCTGCTCCTTCTTAAAGATGATTTAAGATTTCTCATGACTCATAAACGGACACTAACACATTCGGCGAACATTTAACATAATTCTGTTTTAATTTTAGCTCCATGTAAAGTGAATATTGTGATGTTTTCCAGATAAACAGTCCACTCATCTGCCTTAACAATGTAGTTTACACATTTTTAGAATTGCTGATTTAATAGATCAGAGTTTTATTGAGTGAACATGATGCTGAATTTAGAAGCAATCCCCAGTATTATCAGTAACATGAAGTAGTAGTAAAATAAATAACTTATGGCATTCATTTTCATATGAGATATGATATGACATAAGTATGGTAAATCGCTAACTCTTTGTCAGCCTAGATGACTAAGGTAAAGACATAATTCAAGGTATGCTGCTGAGTTAACTTTTATAAAGGGGAAATTTTCTATTGTAGGTTAAGAATGCAGTCAGACAGGAAAGACCTGTCACTCTAGGTCTCATTCTATTCCACAAATTTTGACTTAATGCCTCTCCGCTGTGCCTTGTGGAACTCTTCAGGTTTATTATATCTTGTTTCAATTGTAAAACAATCTATCTTTGTCCTGGTTGCATGTTCAACACTGGCTATGGTTACATGATAGCTTCTCATTCAGAATGAAATAAATCTGAATGAAATCATTCGGAATTGGAGTTTTTCCAGGTAGTTTACACGGGAAATATTCATTCCGAATGAGGGTTTACATGGGAGATCAGTTCAGTCGCCTTTATTCAGGTCTGCGCAAGGTTTGGGGCAGGGAAGGTTTCTGATTGGATAGGGGGCGGGGCGGATGTTACGTGTTTACGTTTACCGGAAGAAAACACTGTAGTCCTCGCTCCGGATAACAAGATGCTTGACAACGCCATTCTTAGTGCCTTTTTTGTGCGTGTTTTGCTTATATTCTTGAAGCACCAGTACGACAACAACCTTGTCCTGCTAATGCTTCATCTGTTGAGGAGGAGAAGGGAGGTAGAAGACCGTGCTGTGGCGAATGGAAACCGGTGAGCGCAACGAGTCCGACTGCTCTATCTTAGCCCGTTGCTATGCAGCCCGTTGCTATGCAGCTCGTTGCTATGCGTGCTATATACGTCATCGCGCCAGAAGGGCAAGGAAACGAGCATGTGCAGAAAGACCAGAATGAACTTAAAGGGGAATGAGTGTATACATGCACACAAAATTCTTTCATTCGGAATGACAAACGGAATAAACCACCCCCTTTAATCGGATTTAATTTTCAATCGAAATGACCATTTTTCAATCGGAATGACCGTTTACATGACCACTTTTAATCGGAATGGCCTTTCATTCCGATTAAAAGTGGAATTAAACTGTCCATGTAAACGTACTGACTGTTGTGAAAGCCATAATTTTAGCTAAGTCTGGTTGTTGGTACAGCTGCGGACAGCACAACAGGTACCAGAACTCCACAAAGACACTTCAGAAAATTCTAATTAAATATTGGTTAAATATTTGTAAAAACAAACATGTATTTGCTAACTTGACGACAAATTACTATTAAAAGGAACCGCTGTTGGGGGTTAGCCACCATGACTAGCCACTGAGACTAACCATAGACAGTCTAAGACAATGGTTCCCAAAAGTGGGTTTCAGGTCCATTCTGAATAGTCTGCAAGTGACCTACAAATGGGTCATGTTTGTAAAAAAAAAATTCCAGCACAGAGCTTTTATTTTGAAGTGCCATATCCTGCTGTAGAGTGAGTGACTAACAGACAGCTGCTTGAGAAAGACAGCAAACTAGCTTGACGACATGGTATGATGCCGAATGTATTAAGCTGTCTGGACTTTGAACTAATGACTAAGGAGAAATCTGAACCCCGTGGCTGGACCAGTTGGGAACCTCTGGTCTAAGGGACTAAGTAGCTTACTTCTACTTCGCTATCTCACTGGAACTTGCACCCATAATCATTTCTACAGTAGTCCCCCCCAGGAATAAGATGGATAGATCTGCCAGGTTGAAGATGTGTGTGAGGCACCAACATTTTAAAATTTGTAGCTTCTTCCCAGCAACATCCATATATGACGAATCGTCTACTGTCATGGCTACATATGAGTCTGGTCAGACGTGGATGTAAACTAAAACTTGAAAACACAAAATGGAAATTTTAAAGTTGAAAAATGAACTGCTATGGACAACATTGTGATGACATCACAATAAGCTCAAACAAACAGTATCCAGCATATACGCCAATGAAGTACATCTGTGATGAGTTAAAATCAGAAGACAATATCGACCCAATTGATTTGTCGTGCAGCTATAAAATAATCTCTTCCTGGATATCAATTCTTGCTCTTGAAAGTCTTTTAGTTTTTGAAATGTTTAATTCCCAAATATCTGGATCAGCCACATAATGCAGATAAAGGTTAGACTTTTTTAATTGTTTGTAAGATTTTCAGCTGTAGGAATTTTGTCCTTATCCTTTTTTTCTTGTCTTATTTTCAGCTGACAACAATCACCGCTTGAATCTCTTCTACCTTGCCAATGATGTGATACAGAACTGCAAAAGAAAGAACGCCATTGTCTTTCGTTCAGCCTTCGCAGAAGTTCTTCCCAATGCTACCCAGTTCATCAAGTGAGTACACAGTTTTTCATCAGCTGTAGTATTCAACCAAAATTATTATTAAAATGTCTGATGAATGTCTGAAGTGAGAAATGCTCAGGCTGTCTTTCCAAGCTTCTAGTTTCAAGATGTGTCATGTTGTGTTTCCATTTTGCATTTTTGTCAGAGACGGGAAGGTCCGCAAGTCAGTGGAGAGGATTTTTACCATATGGGAGGAGAGGAGCGTGTATCCTGAGGAGGTCATCGCCCAGTTCAAAGCCGGCATGAACCGAAGGGAAAAGGAGCGAGAGAAGCAGAGGGAAAAAGAAAAGGAGAAGGAAAAGGAGAGAGAAAAGGAAAAGGAGAAAGAAAAGGAGAAGGAGAAAGAGAAAGAGAAGGAGACTCCAGCGGCAACTGGTCAGTTTGATACTTCAGAGTTTTCGCTATGCACCCTGAAATAGTAAATCATTTCCAAAAGTGAAATAACTTCTCAAAGATTGAACCACATAAACATGTATGTCAAACTGTTTACAGGTGCTATTGTGATTATATGTTAGTAAATTCATACTTTATTTTTATTCTTTAGCCTCAGCCAACACCAAAGCTGCCCTCAAGTCCAAGATCGTGGCAGAGTTCACAGTAAGCCTTGTTTATTAGTGTTGTCTTGTGTTACTTTGTCTTGTGTTAGGACGTGTCTATTTATTTGCACTCTGTTATTTTTCCAGCCCCACTCCCTCATTGAACAGCTGTCGAGATATAAGCGGGCAGTCGCAGAAGAGGAGTTCAGGGAGAAGCAGCTGGCAGCTCTCAGGGTGGACGTCTGCAGCACGGAGGCTCTGAAGAGACTTAAAGGTCAGATGTCAATGAACTTATTTCTGCATCATCACACATTCATTGTCTTGTTTACTGTAGGTCCCAAGCCACAGACATACTGGACACTTAATACTTTAAGAGTATTAATAAGAGTATACACACCACTAGTAGACGTGTAGCAGGACTATTTCTGCAGTTTCAGTGAAGACTGTTTCCAGTGATGGTGGGTACATGTCCAGCGTCTGTGACACATTAAAATCAACTTTTTTCCCATTTAATCAGTACAAAAGTTCAAACAGACATCTTTTTAAAAAAAAACCCAACATGGCATCAGTTCATTACAATACATGAGAAAAAGACTGATATAGCAAATAATTTAAAATAAGATGTAAAATAATCAAAATATTTTGTATAAAAATAGATAGGCTGTCATATACAAGTGTCTGAGTGAGGGGATTACTTAAAATATACAGTTATTCTTTAAGTCATTTTTAAGTGCTTCAAAAACAACAAGAGATCTTTGTGTAAATCATATTTAACCAGCAGATTAAAACGGTTTTACATGATATTCAATATATCAATAATTGTGGGCATGTTCTTAGTCTCAAACATAGCTTTAGCTTAGGTTAGTTTAGTTTTTTTGCACAATTAAAACACAAAAAGGCAAGAAAAATTGATTAAAGAAAACCCAGAGGGCTTTTTTGGAGCCTCGACCTAATGCAGTTTTCACAAAGTTATTAAGAACTCCAAAAATATAGAAAGATAAAGAACAATATTTAAAACAATACAAGTGATAACAAACTACTAATAGCAAAATATGAAGCTTAACCAGGTCATGTGATCTGCTACTTCAGCACACAAACAAATACTACTGGTACCAGAGAAAATTGCAGATGAACATTTGAAATCCAGGAATTTACATTATAGACACAACTGACTAACCATAATTGTAATTTTACACATGCATGTGTATGCACATCATCAGGATGGTACCATCACCATTTCATTTTGAGCCAGGAAAAAACCCTGCAAGTCCATGTTGAAGTCATAGAAATAAACCAAATAAATAAATAAACCTATTTGTAAAAAAAAGACAAGTTGCCCCTGCTGCAACATGACTTATCCTCGCCACGCAAATTTCATTTCAGCAATCATGGCTAATAACTTGGTATTATTGGTCAATGAACTCACATCACTGCTGATTGATGCTGTTTTAATTCATGTCATTGATGACTTGAAGAAGATTAACCTTCCAGGAGACAAGCCAAAAAATGTTGAACAAATATTTTCATTTGCAGGCCGTCATTTTCTTATCGTCTATGCATAGATCTTGTGCAAGTCTCAACGGGTAAAAGGAAAACAAAAAATCTTCTCAGACAGAAAGAGAAAAGGCAAACTTCTACAAATGTTGAACTATTAAATTTATGATATTGAATATGAGTGTCACATTGCAGATTATCCCAAAAAAAAGACTGCCTGTGGATCTGGGGAGTCACTGCATTGAAAACGTATCAACATGACTGTGTTTCTAGAAAGAGACGTTGCTGCTGAGTTTTTCTTTTTTTTTTTTAGATATTTTTGGGGCCTTTTTAGCCTTTAATGGATAGGACAGACAAGTGTGAAAGGGGGAGAGAGAGGGAGTGACATGCAGCAAAGGGCCACAGGCTGGAGTCGAACCCGGGCTGCTGCGGCAACAGCCTTGTACATGGGGCGCCTGCTCTACCACTAAGCCAACGACGCCCCGAGTTTTTCATTTTCTGATGCGTTGAGCACCACCAATGACCCTTAATTGTTGCTGTTGGTTCAATAAATGTGTTCATGGAAGTCTCAACAAAAGTTTTTGTGCTGGTTATGTAGGAAATAGTCGCGTGACCACCTAAATGCTAATGAATCAGCCAAACCCGTATTATCCAGTTGTTGGTCACAGTCCTTTTAAACGTAAAATATGATCTGAATTTCATTTTGGCTTCGACACTGTCTTGTATTAAACCACATGAAATGTTTATGAACCATGCATTTAACTTTTTGCTTGTTTGTCAATTGTCCCTTACTCCAGATAAGGCAGGGGGGAACAAGTTTGCGAAGGACTTTGAGGATGGCAGTCTGAAGCTGCAGGAGTTTGTTGGCTTCATGGAGAAAGAGTTGAAAACTGGGCCTCCTCTGCTGGAAGCTTTGGGAAACGCAGATATCTTCTATGAGATGCAGTACAAGGAGGTTAAGATTGTGGCCAATGTGAGTGTTTGGTTCAATGATGTCATCACTTTCCCTGCTTAGAGGGTGTCTTGTTTTTGTGGATTGAAATTGAAATAGGTTCAGTGGACAATTATGTGGTACTTGATGGTCTATGTTAAGTTCCACTGTTTCTCACAGACATTTACATCCTTCTAACAACTGATCCTAGAAAACAATATGAATGTTACTGGAGACAGCTGGAACATCCTTTTTATCTTCCCCATATCTCATATTGTTTCCTCTCTGCTCAGGCGTACAATGCCTTTGCCAACCGTGTGGCCAGTCTTAAAAGGAAATTGGATTCCCTCAAGTCGACTCTACCTGGACCTGAGGACTCTCCCATCCCCTCTCCCTCTGAAGACGCCCCCTCTCCCACTGGCTCTGACTCACCCTTCCTGGGACTGGGGGGGAGCAGAGCCCAGGTGGATCCAGAGCTGGATGGCAAGGCCATGGATGAAGGAGAATTACCCAGTGACCACAGAGACACGGAGGACATGGACTTGTCTGATGAAGAGGCTGTTGCCGCCAAAGCAGGGGGTTAGTGGCTCGGAGTGTTGTAATGGGGTGATAACTGTCCTAACCATATAGATCCACATTGGGCTGCCCAGTTGGTGTTGTGATTCAGATGTATCAGCTCTTTGATTATTCTTTACTAGCAGATGACAAGAAGGACAAGACGTCCACTGCTGTTGCCAAGTCAGATGCAGCGTCAAAGCTTCCCACCACACCTACGAAAGCTTCGAAGACCAACGCTACTGCTGCCCCGGCGACCCCAGTGACTCCCACCACTGCTGCCGCTCAGAGCGCCTCAGTAAACCCACTTGGAGTCAATCTGGAGAAGGTGGACCTGGGAAAGATCAGCTCCATTCTCAGCTCTCTCACATCTGCCATGAAGAATACAGGTGCGTTCAAGGGTTGGGCATGGCGGGTTTATTTACATACCACATTTCGGTAACAAAGCAGTTCAAAGTGCTTTTCATAAAACATCAAAAGCATCGAGACAAAGTGCAGAAGAAACGCATTATAAAAGGACATTGAAATGCAACTAAAAGAGCTAAGAGTACAGAAGACAGAGAAGACAATAAAAGTTGTAGTGCAGTGCAAGAAATGAATAAATATTTGATTTAATAAAAGGCCGCAGAAAACAGAAAGGTTTTCAGCCTTGATTTAAAGGAACGAGAGTTGCAGCAGACCTGAAGTTGGGGTAAGATGAGTGTGACAATGATTACAACCTGCAGCAAAAAGCACCTTGTTATACTGTAGAAGTCCTCATGAGAGAAAATGTAACAAATTAATATGTTCTCTGTATGCTCTATATGAAATCCAGAGCATATGAGTTCTCTGGACATAGTAGTCAACATGGAGGTGGCTGAGCCAGTGGCTTGCAGCTAACAGTGCTAAACAACAACAACAGTGCTGACAGAGCTAACTGTGCTAACCTAATGGTGTTAACTGAAGGGTGGGCGTTGTGACGATGCCGTCCTGATATCACGTAACTGCTATATGAGCACAGTGCAAAGCAGTGGCAATGAGCTAGCCAGTGGGATACACACATGCACTGAAATGCACGCACGGCCGGGCCAGCTTACCACAACACATACAGAGGTAGCATGACTCCATTTTCTGCTCAGGACACCATGACTCCACTGTATCTTTATGTAGCAGATAGAGGTTTGCTGCTATATTAATGCTCTGAATGTCGTGTACAGAACTTTTAAATACATGACTCAGTGTGTCGAATGTAGTGGCACTTAGCAGTGAAGTTGAGAGGGCAACCAACTGAATACCTTTCCCCTTACTTATCCATTCCCAGGCATGTATAAGAGCCACTGATGACCTTTACTTTAATTTAAAAATGCACAAGGTCCTGTCTAGAGCCAGAGTTTGTTTTGTCTTTTCTGGACTACTGTAGAAACATATACATTTCGGCCAACAGGTCACCCTTAATAATTTGATTTTCTTTTACCTTGAAAGAGCTTATTCAACAAAAATTATTATCATTTTTACAAGATAATTACAAACAACATTTTTATTGCAAAGACCTTGATATAGTTCAGTCCCTCCAGGATTTCACCGGCTTCTTTCAGATTGTTGCTGCCTAAAATGCAACAGGTGAAGCAGGTGAAGATTGCAGAAATAGTTGCTTTTTTCCCCTCTGTGTAATTCATTGAAAACTGAAGGTTAATTGTTCCAGTGAGAATAAAAACCTCACTGTTCAAGAAGGCTGAATTTTTACACCATGTTTAAATATGTTTTTTGAGACTTTCCCAAACTATTTTTTTAATCACACAGACGTTTGTCTGCAGTTGGTCACGCAAACACGCACACCTCTATCTCTTTTTGATTTACACTAACCTAATGTTACAACTAACCATGCATACTTACTTTAACTCACCTTGATTCTCACAGCACAGAAATGGGTTTAGATGCAACAGCCTTAGTCATGCTGATTTGTCTATTATCAATGCATTTCAGTCGTCCTCCAGTTGTGTTTTCTGGTAAATAAGCCTGAATGTTCTACCACAACATTGCATGCCGTGCAAAACAATTTAACCCCGCTTTCATGCAGAACACCAGCGAACTGACTTGCACGGCCTTTAACAGCAATTTTCAATGGTAAATGTGAGACGTACATGTCTCACAGATCTGTATCTTTGCAATTAAAATGGGAAGTGGGTTCAAAGCGCTGTGCAGAGGTTGCTGTAATTGGTGAAACACACAGGAAACTACTCTAATTGGTCAAATTTGTGGAAAAAATGGCTGTGATTGGACAAAATTGCAATGGCATGCAGAATTTGCAGGGATTGTTTGTCTGAGTTAATTGTTTGCAACATCCTGGGGGCTGATAGTTAGTTTTAAATGTTAGCTATCAGACTAAAGTAAGTATAAAGTTAATGTACCTAAATGCAATGTTGTTTTGACAAACAAAAACTGGGTATTTCAAGATTATGTGCAACATTTTGGATCAGATGGTTGTTGGAATAGAGAGTTGAGAGACCTTAATGGTGTATGAAGCACAGGAAAATTGGAGGTTTTGTGTTTTAGATTTATTTAACAGAGACTTCCTGTGCCTGCCTTTGAACCAATCCCTCTTTGTCTTTAAATTGTTCCCTGCAGCGAGCCCATCACCTCGGCCATCTCCAGGAACACCCACCACTCCCTCTGGCCAGTCAGCAGCTGCCAAAGCGACCTCTTCGAGCCCTCACCTGGCCAGCATCCTGTCACGTGTTGACATCACACCTGAAGGCATACTCAATGCTCTGTCTAAAACAAACACCCCATGTAAGACACATATACAGTACACTTGACGCTGATTTTCACTGAAGAATGTTTATTTATTAAATGTTACTAATCATTTATATTTTTCCCTATGTCATCACCTCTGTCTCACTGACCCCACCCTGTTTCTGCCCTTGTTTAGCTTTGTCCTCTCTCCTGCAAAGTGTGACAAACACCACCTCCGCCCCTCCCACCCGAACCTCCCCGGAGTCATCAGCAGTCAAAGCCCTGCTCAGCCCAACCGCCCCAAAACCAAAACCCACACTGGGGAACAGCCTCAAACGAGACACGCCTGGGAGAACCAGAGACTGGGAGAAAGAGAGACAAATGTCCCCTCCTCCTCCTCCTCCTCCTCCACCCCCTCCTCGTCCCTCAGCTCCTTCTATCTCTCCCCCAAGCCTAGAATCAAAAATCAACAGTTTCCTGCAGGGTAATCCAGGTTTCAGTCTCGCTCTAGGTGATGTCAGTCCCGATGGGGTGGATGGGACCCCAGTGAGAGACGAGGCTGCTGGGACCCCCACCCAGGACGAGATCATGGACACACCTGGGAGTGTGTCAGAATCTTTAGGGTCATCTGGAGGTCATAACCTCTCACCCACAGCCTACCGCAGCGAACCATGGGATGCTGTGATCACTCCGTCAGGAAGCAACAGCAATGGAGACTTTATGGGCACTTCCTCGTCTTCCCGGTATGGAGCCGGGAAGAAGAGCAGCACAAAATCAAAGGATGATGAAGTGAGGAAGCAGGTGCCCTCTTCCCCCAGTAAAGACATGAAGGGTAAGACAGACGGCCAGTCAAGGGTCATGGGAAACAACAGAGGGGTTGGAGAAAGGAGACTCTCGGCCAGCTCTCGTAAAGCCAGCAGTGGCTCAGATGACGGAGGTCTGAGTGGGAAAAGAGAGGGGAAGGAGTCTCCAGGTGGGGGTGGGAAGGAAGGCCAGTACCACCGCATTGAGACACTAGTATCGCCCTGCACTGAAGGGGCACCCATCCAAACTCTATGCTACTCAAACCGCCCACTCGAGGGAGAGCGCATCAAGACGGTAGAGAGCATCCGTGTGATTGGCCGAGGCTCCCGGCGAGGGGGAGGGGCCAGTGGTCGGCCAGGGGGAGCCATGTGGTATGAAGAGGAGGAATACATGGAAGCTCAGCCGCCCTCACCCCGTGGTGTCCCCCCTCCTCTTAACATCGGCACTGAGGACATGACCCCCTCCATGCCCCCTCCTCCCCCACATCTCATCCTCCCACATATCCCCCCTCCTCCGCCACATCCTCATGCACAGCCTCCTCCCCAAGGTCCGTTCCAAATGCCCTACCACACGGAGAACATGCAGACTCCTCCTCCATCACTCCTCCATCAGCATCCTCCTCCTGCATCCCATTTCTTCAGCCCTCCTCCACCGATCCCTCGCCCACCTCCGCCTCCCGTACCGCAGCGCCCTTCCCCTCCTCACCATGCAGTGCCCTCTGCAGTCATGGTGGGGGGAGTGTTGGTCCCCGTCGACCGTCCCCTTTCTCTTCTTCCCCCTGTCAGACCTGATGGTGTAGAGCGAGGCGGAGGAGGGCCCAGAGGAAGCAAAATGGCCCCTCCACCCCTTATGTCATCGTTGCTAGGCGAGCCCCCTAAGCTGCCCCGTCCTGGCACAGTTAAAGAGCCGTTTGTCCCCCGCCATGCACCCCCTCTCCACCACCCAGGCAACCCCGGTGTTCCTCTACCCTTACTGGGCAGAGTGAAGGAGCCCCTGCATCTACCTCTTCCGCCCCCCTCTCCCACATCCTCCACTCCCTCTCCCTCCACGCCTAATTCCCCTGCAGTCGACACCGCCCCCGCTCGCCTCCCTGCGCAGTCCGCTGGCCCTCCTCTCCAGAAACCCCCCACTAGTCCTCCAGCTCAGCCCCGCAACCAAACCTCCAACCCAGTTCCCCTCCTTGCCTTGCCCACTCCTCGACCCCCAATCCTCCCAGTCCCCATCCAACAGAGACCTCTGATGCGAGGCAGAAACCCCTCTCAGCAGTTTAACCAAGATCACCACAAAGGGGGATTTCGGGGGGGCAAGCGGTCCGGTCCTCCCTTCACAGGTGGTCCCTTCCATTCGCAGAAGAGACCCTTCCTACCCCCACGCTACTGAAGCGGTCATCTAACACATGCTGAACGAGAAGTGCAAGTGCCCTGCAGTGAAGTGCAGAGTGTGTGTTAGCCCTGCTGGTATGAGCCCAGATATCTTTACTCTGTCAATTAGCTTGAATTAAAACTACCTTAGGTTGTGTGTAAATAGCTGATTAAATCTTCATGCTTCAGCGAGGTAGCCAGCCTGTCATCTCACACTGTATAGTGCAGCTATGAGGTTATCAGTTACATAGTGCAGAGTGTTGTGTAACAACCCTCAGTCTATTCTTTTTTCATACACCGTAGATAAAAGTTTCATTAGATCTGGTGCCATGACCTTAGGAAGACGACACAGACAGTTCAAGCAGGAATGAAACTATACTTTATTTAGAGTTTGCCTATCTGTGTGATGTTGGGTTACTTTACCTGAGAGAGAGCAGGAGAGTGAAAGAGAGGTATGGGTCTCACTTAATACATAAGAAACTAATAACAATAGTTTGACATTTTGACAATCAGTTAATTTGCTTCTTTACTGAGAGTAAAATGAGAAAATCAGTACCATCTTCATATCTGTCCACTAAATGTGAAGCTCCAGCCAGAGCTGGTTAGCTTAGCATAAAGACCAAGAACAGAACAGTTACTCCATTTCTGCCCGAGGCCAAAAACAATCTTACTACTTACACCCCTAGAGCTCACTTAACACATAACGTGTTTGTTAAATCTGTACAAAGACTGAAGTGTAAAAATGATAAGTTGTGGTTTTACGGGAGATTGAGTGCCAGACATTTCCTGACAGAGTTGTTAACTTGTTACACTCCGTTTCTATGTTCAGCCTGAAATTGCGTCAACTCTCATTGATTGTGAGCACATTTATTGGCACACAGAGCTGTCAATCATAACGGCAAACCCTCTTTGTATAGCATCAAATAACTACTTGAAACCAAACTAAACCAAAAAAACGAACGCTTGAATAAACATCAATGTGATAAGAATTACCTGAAGTGACAGGAACCATCTTTGGAAAAAAGTTATGTGACGTGTACGTTGACCTTCAAACAAGGTTTGTTACCTGTACTGCAGCCATTCACCAGACGGCGATCGAGATGATATTGCTTCATTTTTTGGGAGCGTTCGTGTCATCCATCTTTGTTATACAGTCTATGGGTCTGATACATTGCTTGACATTAGCTTGACAAAAGCTTGACAACGGCATTAGTCCTGCCCTGGTGCTCATTGATCATTTATTATTTTGACGGCGAAACTGCTGTTTGATGTCATGAGGCCGGGCGGATTTAAAGGTCCAGACCCAGGCAACGCCAGACACATTAGTCTCTGCTGGTTGCATCACAACCTTGAAGCAACAAGACTCCAGGAAGTTGCTGCTCCCAGCCACAAAAATCATGCAGATTTTGTTACCTCCAGACAGAACCAGGCTGGCAGTCTGCCCTAGTTTCCAGTCTTTATGCTAAGCTAAGCTAAACAGTCTCTTGTCCCTAGCTTCATATTTGAAAGACAGACATGTTGTCTCACTCTCATCTAGAAAGCCAGTAACCATATTTCCCAAAATGTCAAATTATTCCTTTAAAAATGTTCGATAAAAAAGTTCCAAAGCGTTCTCTTCTTCCATGAGTGCATGGGTGTGTGCTGTGTGTCCTAACATGGTATCTCTCATTTGAAGTGATGAGACTTCGTGCTGCAGCGAAGGTTAACACTCTTCCCTTTCTCCAGAGTACCTACTGTATATAATACTCTTCTCTTACTCACTCTTTTTTTCCACCCTTCCACCTCTCCCACTGTATATTTCTAAGCTTGTAAATATAAAAAACTGAGATGATACAGCCTTTTTTTCTCTTCAAGCTCTTGTTTCTGTTAACGAGGACAATGATCGTCGCTCTCGCAACCCCGTCTTTACTGTGATTGAGGCCTTGGATAAGCTTTAGCACCAGAAGAATTTCTCTGCAGTGTCTGTCGCACCCTTTCTGTCCTCCTTTTGAAACCACCACGCAGAAGAGGAGGGCGAAGATATTTATGTCTTTTTTTTTATTCCCAACACATATGTCTGCCTGTGCGCGCTTCAAGTTAGACTGAGTCATGAAGATGCTCGGTAGTGGATGGCAGGCGGCGGGGAGGTATTTCAGTTTTGAACCACACTTGCTAGACTCCAACATGTACTGACTTGAATAAAATCCAGAGTTTCAATTCAACTTGGGGGGGGAGGTATTTTATTTGGTCACTATTTACCACTTGAATTGCGCTGTTGTAAGTTATTTGCGCTGTTCAGCTGATTTTTTTTTCTTCTGCCTGTTTTCAGAGGAATTGTTTTCATATATTTACACAGCTGCTGCCATCTTCACATTGCATTAACATTTAATGCCCTTTATTTTTTTTGCGCTGTATTTTTCTACTAGACAGAATTGGCAATTTCCCGTTTGCAGCAGCGCCCACAGATGGTATCAGGGGGGCGGAAAAAAAACATTTGAGCTAATTAGGATTGTTTTGAAAATGGTTTATTTGAATACTCCAGTTGTTTTGGCCCCTTCCTCTGTTTTGTTTCTTTGCTAATTTCATGCTTTTGCCCCCTCTGCTTACCTTGTGCTCACGTGGCTTCGTCCAGAAACACTTGTGCACCTCTCAACACTTCTGAGAGTAAATCAGAAAAGTTGGCACAATGGCAGTGATCCTTCATCTTGTGCAGGAATCACTTCCCTCTGGTCTACACTGATGTAGTTTCCCCACACAGTGAGAGGTGCACGTCAGGTGTTGCTGCCCAAAGCCTCATGTCTCCTATGTTTGTCCGATCATGGAGTATGTGTCGTCTCCTGTGCTCATTTACAGCTCATCAAGATACACTGAGCACCTGCAAGCACGTAACGTTAGATACATTGTAGAAATGTAACCACAGAGAGCGTATTTGTCACTACAGTGTTAGCACATCATCAGAGTTCTGATGTTTTACTGAATGTTATACAAGTCTGTTACCACGTCTGTAAACTGTGTCTTCTATCTGATCACTGAAACAGCTAAGTATCAACGCAGATCAGTTTGTTGTGTGGATTTGCACAGAGAGAAAGCTATATTGTTATAAATAATTATCTTCCTAAGCACCTACCAAGTTCAACATTTCAGTTGTCCCTGTAAATAACCCCTTCTTCTGTTTCCTCTTTGACAAACTGAGTTTGAAAACTGACTGAAGATGTGACAAAGCTGATGGTCTGTGTATATTTGACAAGTTGAATTGCTCTTACTGCTGTTTTCATCAATGATGCTATATCACCGGTCTTTGAGTGTCCAATCCTTTCTGGTGTGATGAACATGCACTCATTCTATTGTCACAAGTAATATATGCATACTTAAAGAGGTGAATACATCTTTTTTTTAAAAATCCTTTATTTTTTGTTTTTACACAAACATACTGCAGAATCCATTTTTAGTGCTTTGATGAAGTGACTTGCATCCATTTTCTTCACATATTTAATGTATGCAGCATTTTGATTGGTCACACCTTTGACTGTAAGCAGTCGGTGCACTGATTTAATTCAACCAGGGAGGTGATTTGCTGTTTTCTGACTTTTTTTCCCCTCTTGCTAAAAACTCAACCTTTTCTCTCATAACCTCCTCGAGAAGACTATTTCTTGTTTTGTTTTTTTTTTGTTATTTTTGTTTTAATTGTTCCTGCACATTTGCACACTACGATGCACACTGTTGTTTGGAAGAAGTACATTTCAGAAATGCCATTCAATAACTTTCGTCCACTTTACACAGAGGTATTGACCACTGCAGTTCATGGGGCGCATTTGCAGAGTTCACTTACAATACATCGCAACATAGAGACTGTTTGATGACCCAGTTTTAGTGGATCAGCCATAACCTCAGTCACAACATCAACGGAATAACACTTATTGAACACTTAGTAGTAAATAATAACCTTTTAATTTACTTAATTAATATAACCTACGGATGAATGAAGTTAATGCACTCATTTTGTGCTGCATCTTTTCAGCTACACCTGACATTCAAAGAGAAATGCCACTATTATACAGTAAACAGTGAAAATTGTGACATCTCGTCAGTTGTACGGCCATATTATGTCCTTAATGTTAAACTCTGATACCATTCGGCAAAACTACCAGCTTTCCTTTTTAGCCAGCTATCTGACAAGTTAGTAGCTTCTTTATACACCAAATGTCTGCATATTTACTTGTGTGCTATCCACTATATTTCATAGAGATAATGAAATAATAGCAAATACTAAAGGTGGTCACACATCAAAGTTTATCAGTTATTGGGTCCAGCCACAGCGAAATGGTCTAGG
The DNA here is from genome assembly GCF_006386435.1 of Epinephelus moara. NCBI lineage: Eukaryota > Metazoa > Chordata > Actinopteri > Perciformes > Serranidae > Epinephelus > Epinephelus moara. The sequence goes on along the minus strand of NC_065511.1, from coordinate 31,998,765 downwards.
TGTGTCCAGATAGTGATAGGTGAGATAAAAACGTAGCTGAATGCACATTTTTAAAACAATTACATACTTAAATGTACTTTAATATTGATAATAGATGCACTTCTTTACTATGTAGATGGGCCATATTCTCTTTGATAGTGCTGTAGCTCCCCCAAGTGGCAGTTCAGTGGTACTCCAGCTCTTAACTGAGACACCTACATTTCCATCATGTACCACTGTGGACATATCCTTCTTAAAATGGTCAATAACAAAATATACTCACGCCTGTGGTCCAAACTAACTATTAATTAGTTGTTAACTTTGTAGTAGCAGTGAGTTTTACAGTTATTACTTGTTACATATAATATTCAGTGATCAAAGCAGATGTTAATATTTGACTTTATACACTGCGTCTTTGTTTTAATTGGTCTCCCGTGGTATACTTTAAAGTCTCCAATATTTGAACAGTGGCTGCAGTGAAGATGGTTTCCATGAGGGTAAAATATTAATTGCATTAAGTCAGATTTTCCTCATTTACTTGCTGATCTAAAAGACTAATGCTTCGGGGGCTTTAAATGCAGCTATAGTTGACAGCAGATGGCTCTAATGCGCAGCTCCATCATGGAGCACATCCACCCTGCTGCTCAGCCCTGTTGCCTGTCGTGATGCTCTAACGTGAAGTCTCTGTGTTTAAAATACTTTGGGGTTGCACACCAGTGGATCACTGGAATCCAGTTTAGGTGATGTCCTGTGATAATGGGCGCGCTTTTGCCATGCGTCACCTGTCGCCAGCTCCCAGAGTACGAACTGTTTCTTTAAAATCTCTGCGTATTTTAATCCTGAATCTGACTTTGCATGGCTCTAGGTGTTAACACCGAGCTATCAGCCCCTCTAACAACTGCAAATGTCCCGTATGTGCAGCTCTTGTGTGGATGCGCGCTCTGGTGCGGTGTGGACAGCCCAGGCGCGTGGACGCAGCTGCGTAGTAGCGTCATAGGGTTACGTCCTCGGCGTCACCGCTGCTGTCCTAAACTGTGCTTCCGGTGTTATGGCTGCTCGCAGGGAAGGGTGACAGTAATGTGGGGTATTTGGGAGATGAGCGGGTGTGTATAGGCAGGTGTGTTCAGGATGGCGGTGACACAGCTGTTTCGGCTGGTTGTCTGTCGGTCGGCAGCTCGTGCGACGCTTCGCGCGCACAGGAGGTACAGCAAGGTGCGCGAGCTTGTCAGTACTGCAGTACGGCTAACGTTAGCTAACAGTACAGTGTGTTGATAGCCGGAGGTGGCTGTTTGTTGTTTTACAAGTGTGTGAAGGTGTTTTGTGCTTTGATAACCAAACTACCTGTCCAGTTAAACCTTATTTAGCTCTAGTTTTATTGCAATTATACAGGATATGGTCTGGCCCTTGGTTTTTGGCAGTGGTGAAATGTAACTAAGTACATTTACTGAAGTACTGTACTCTAAGTACAGTTTTGAGGTGCTTGTACTTTACTTTAGTATTTCCATTTGATGCTACCCTATACTTATACTCCACAACACTTCGGAGACAAATATTGTACTATTTTTTACTCCATTACATTTATTTAATAACATTACCTACTAGTTACTTTGTAGGTTTAGAGTAACACGAAAATATAATCAACAAAATATCTATTATTCTAGGCTTAGCTACCCTGAAATTGTGAGGTAATTAGCTTCATCTTTACTAGCTGCAATATTAAAGTGATAAACATAGTATTGCACCACTTATCATACAGTAATATCATATAAATTATTTAGAAATTGGCCATTCTGCGCAATAACAATTTTACTGTGGGCACTGCAAGTGTATTTTGATGCCAATACTTATGTGCTTTTACTTAAGTACAATTTTGAAAGCAGGACCTTTAGTTGTATCAGTAGTATTTTTACAGTGTACCTAAAACAATATTTTACCTCCCCAGTGAACATTTGTATGTCTATTAGTCCACCCACGGCACATGTGCATACCGTGTTACCTTGAATCCGTGAAGAAGATGTTTTTCTCACATGCCTCTACAGAAAATAGCAAATACATTGATGTATTAACTGATTGGGGACCACATTTAACAACAGCAAAACTATTTTAAAACATCCGTTTACAAATTCTCACACTCATGCCACCCATGCAGCATAACGTACATCTCATTTATCCAGTCGTATGCTCAGTACTTCTAAAACACATACATTTTTGGTAAACAAATCTTTTTGAAACAGTTTCACTATCTAGCAAAAGGTATGTGTTTGGGAAGCATTGAGCATACAACTGAATAAATGAGGCTTTGATTATACTGCATGAGTTTTGTGAAAATTTGTAAATTGATGCTTTGACATAGTTTTGCTGTTGTTAAATGTAAAGACATGTATTCCGTGGAGGCATGCAAGAAACGCAGAGGTTTTTTTTTCACGAATCATTTTAACGCAACGTTCCTTATTAATATTAATTCGGCATACAATATACATTTTGTAGGTGAAGTATCCGTTAAGTAAAAGTTCTGAATACTTCTTCCACCTCTGGTTTTTGGAAATACCCAGATTGCAGTATATATACAGTACATTGTTCTGTATGAGTGACATGGTCCCTACCAAACCCTCCACTTCTTTTCCCTGCTCTCTCTTATTTGGTTCCCATGTGGTTCCTCACAAAAGAAGAAGTGAAGTTGTCACATTTTTTTCACTGAATACTTTCAAAGTCATAATTTTGGTTATGGCTGTCAGTATTTCATATACAGTTTAGTGTAAACTAAGAGTCGGTGAGATGACAATCCTCAAGATAATGTGTTTTAAAGGCATTTAATTTATTATTTTTTCCATTCACTAAATTCACTTAGGGATGAGGTATCACCTCACCATAGTGCAGTCATTAAGCTGAGGAAAAGACAACACTGAATCTGTATCACATTATTTCAAGATAATATTGATATAGGTGTATCAATATACACTGCTATCAGTTTATTGGGTACACCTAATTAAAACAAATGTAGTCTAAATCAACAGCCCAGCAGTAAACCCAACTGTCTTGAAGGTCATTTTGTTTGGTTTGGGTTTAGAGAGGTGTTTATTTAACATCATGGCTACTTTAAAGGCGATAGTATGTGTAGTGCTGTTGTATTGCACTTGTCATCCTCTTATCTTTAATCCTGATCGACATCTTTCTTTTCCATCCGCAGGTGTGCCCAGCTTCATCTGAGCGACTGCACATCTTTGAGTCCCTCAGAGAAAAACAAGGCCATAAGAAGAGAGCTGAAGCTACAGAAGCTCGCCTCAGTATCCGACTGGCTGACGGCCGGACAGTGAAGGGAACAGCTGGCATCACCACACCTCTATTTGTCGCTCAGAGTTCTCGGTAAATACATTTATAGATGCATGTTCTCTTTATGTGTTTGTTCTTATTTATGTGATATAATGGGGTTATTGCGTCTCTCCTTGCAGGGTGAAAGGAGTGCTGGTCAGTAAAGTGAACGGGGAGTTGTGGGAGCTTGGGCGGCCTCTAGAGGCAGACTGTGAACTACAACTGCTGGGGTTTGACACAGTTGAAGGAAGACTGGTAATCACACTTGTTTTAAACAATGCTTTTGTGTTCTAGCTTGGTTGCATTACCTTTGTGGTGGATCTTAAAAGCAAAACATTTATGTTAATTTTTTTCTTCTCCCAGTCACTCCTCCTTTACTTCAGTGGAAAATATCCTGAGGTAACAGAAGGACATACTGGTAGAATGAATCATAAGTCGGTAAAGGAAAAAAGAAATGCCACGAAGACATTACAATAAACTTAGAAACAGACAGTGAAAGTCACATAAGACAGCCAGGTGTAAAACCCAGATATTGTTAATTGTGCTTGAAATGTTGCTGGAACAAGTACTTCAAATGATGGTTCTGTGTTTCCGAGGCCAAAGGAAAGAATTAAGGAGGAACTGAAGCACACGTCCTTAGTGTTCAGAGAATTTCACTAGCTGTTATTTAGATGTTTCCAGGTTAGTCAGAGGACTGTTCAAAACATGACTGTTTTCCCTTATGCTTGAAAGTCAGTGCCAGACTGATACATAGTAAGTGCTGGTATGACTGTGCCCGTAGTTTGAAGTATTTGAAGTGACAATGAACAAAACAAACTATTAGAGATTGGAAAAGGTTGCTGATTAATTTTCACACATTAATTAACATTTGGATTAAAGTGCACTATACATTTCTATTCATTTTATACACTGTGAACGATCTCAAATTTTTTTATGTGCCCTCGAAAAGTCATGAAAAAGTTTTGAAATTTTGTCTATAAAAATGTGTGTGAACCCTGATTTACTCTGTACCACCTTCCCTGTCTTAGGCAGCATGGAGGACAGGAGCGTGCGTCCTGGGTGGAGTGTTGGAGAAGGTATTTGGTGCCGAGGTGTGCAGAGAAGGAGCGTCAGAGCTCGGGCTCTACTGCGACCATCTGCTGGACAACAACAGGTGAGAGATTCATGTAACAGTCTCTGATATGGGACTCCTGGTGCAGTCTGTTCTGGAAACGTGATCCAGTGTGTCTGGTTTTTAGCCACTGCAGAATCTGCCAAAATATCATCTGGCATTGTTTTGGTCAAATGTGCTTGTAGAGTGCTTTAAAAAGTACTGACCTACACATGGCGCAATAGATTATTTCATTAATATTTGCCTCCCTCTTCTGCCGTAGGCCCCACGATCATACAGAGCACATTTTAACAGCCTTGTTTTTAGAATCGTTTCTGACAAGAGTGAAGCGTTTTGCTCACTGCTTTTACGTTGCAGAGTACCTCACGTTTATCCTCTCTGTGTGCCTCAAGTTTTTGGAGGAAAAGCTCCTGAAGTCCTTAGCTGATTTTTTCCATTTTGTCTAAACAGATAAATTGAGAAGTGGCTGTTCTGTAGTGGCCATGACAACAAGTGTGAGAGCACATGGTTTGTTTTAAGCTAATATTAGCTCACTTTCATCGTCACCCTAGGGAAGCTGCAAGACATGTGTGAACAAATTGTAGCCTCAACTACTGTAATTAGGCCTGGCAACGACAGCAGATTGTCAAACTGTCCCCACTCATCCTAAAATAAGCTTTTAACTGACCATCATCCAGGCAAAGCTCCTGGATAAGCTGGTGATTTCTTCTCTTTCTGAGGGTCTCATGCTGACATGGATCCGTGTTTTCTCTGTGACCAGTCCACAAGTGCCCTTGGCCTGTCTGTTGTTATGCAGATTTTAAGATACAGATCTGTGACTTTACGTCATAGCAAAATAGCCAGGTGCCTAGCTGTTTTGCCTAGGTTCGCAGTGTTTTACTGTTGCAGATTTTCCTGCTTTCAGTGTTTTACCTGAATCTGTCCTCTTCACACACAGTGTCTTGTCTCTGAGTGATGTGGAGGAGAAATGTAAACAGGCTGCAGCCCTCAAACTTCCTCTGTCCAGACTGGAGCTGAATACAGAAGAGGTCCGAGAGCTCTTCCAGGTCAGATATACCAATGTCTTCCATTTTTACAGCAGACAGTTTGACTTGTCATTGTAACTAAGGCCTATACCACGCTCTTTGATCTGGCATTACTGAATAGACCGCTGTTGTTATTAATGTTAATCATTATAATTGTGTTTTCCCTTCAGTTATATGCCCTTTAGCACATAAATCTTCATGTAGTGTTTGTGAATCTTTCCACTCGGGCACAGCACTCTTTGTGACTCACAGTGAAACTCAGAAGTAACAGAATAATAGAGTATGGCAATGAGAAAAGAAACACTGTGTGCTCTGGTGCTGAATGTTATTGTTCCATTCTGCCATGCTGAATCACCCTGTACCTGTCGCAGCTTGTGTAACTCAGTGTTTGTACATGTTGTTTTCGATAACACGTGAATAGCAATGACATTACTCACTGTGTAGGAGTGGTCCTGTTTATGGTGTGCTGATATTTTCTACTGTCCCCGTGTGTACTTACTGAGGTCAGGCCCCTTCCTACTGTCCTGCTGTCCACACTAAATGGTGATAGATATGAACTTTTTGTGTGTTTTATGGGTCGTACTTTTTATAGAACAGTAAGCTGAGACTGCAGCTTGTTGAGGAGCAGATGAACGGCCCCACTGTCACAGTATACAGGTATTAACACACACACCTGATGTGGCCTTACCTGCAGTATCTTTTGAACTCTCACCGCAACATTTAACCTGTTTCATGCTTTCTTTGTGAATCAGGTGTGGAGATAGCCTAGCTGTCTGCGACGGCCCCCTCCTCCCACACACTGGCCTCCTCAAGGTCTTCAAGACACTCCAGGTGTGTGTGTGTGTGTGTGTGTGTCTTCTGCATGTCCCTTTATGGTTTTATGTACTCTGTTCTCTCCTTTTGTTTCCTTAGATTTTTTATTACACAACTGTCCCAAAAATGACCTTGTACATTAGCCATTTTATCCAGTCATCTCATGTCTGGTCCTTTAAAAGCCAAACCCAACATATCTGTCATTTTTTTGCTGCTGTAATAATAATAATAATAATATAGGGATTGGGCTGGTGTTAAAAATTTCAGACTGGTCAGGACAAACACCAGACTGGACCGTTGTATTAAATTTTACCAGTAGGTGTCGCACTTGAATCAGCAGAACTGTGTCCCAGCAGCAAACGCTCGTCCAACTATTGCGTTGCACTACGTTAAGGTTGCTCTCTGTCCACACGGAGTCCTTTAAATATGGACCTCTGTTACTTCATGTAAACAAACTATGTAAATATCAGCTGTGCACTCAAGATCAAATTGGAGATGTAGCCACATACTTACTCACTCAGTGAGTACTTGCTATCTTCCTACTTCTGTGCTTTTTTGGCAGTGGTGAAATGTCAGCCGGTAAATATCCCAATATAAAGCATGTGATATTTACCGGCAATGATGACAAACAATATAGCCAACAGCAAGGACGTTGTTATTGGCGATGGTCATTTACCAAAAACTTTCAGCTTCCTGGCGATCTCCTCCAGTCAGCTGCCACCTCATTTTGGTTTTGGTAATGAAATGAGAACGTATCATAGAGATAATTCCTCATTTCAACTTAATGAATCAGCCTTTTCCTCGTCCATTGTGGCACTTTCAGTGCATGAGGCAGGAATGAGTAGAGACAGAGCGTCTGACAATCCTGTAGCTCCAAAAGGCACTTGTGGCAGGTTAAAATCCAAACTGTTGTTGCAGTTTTAGTTTTCTTAAAGAGATACTTTGCCTATTTTCACCCAAGTTTGTGTCACCGTGGTAAAGATAGTTTGAGCAGTGTTAAGGCGCCCTCTGTGTCTCCAGCTCCTGCATCTCCCTACCCATCCAACAGCCAGAATCAGCTGGAAATGCCGTGTTTCACATCATCCAGCTGATTTTGACTAATGGCATGGGCAAGGAGTTCTCTGCGCTGCTGGCAGGTGGAGCGCCTTAACACAGTTCATTTGCCCATACTTCCGACACTGTGGTGACACAAACCTGGTTCGAAATTGGCAAAGTATCCTTTTAAGAGACTAACTCTGGCTTGTCCTCCCAAAAACACATGAACTTTTTATCCAAAACTGGAAATCAACCAAATTCTATGATAACAATAACAAAAAAAAGAGATCCCAGCAATACCATTAATATTTTGTTTAATACATGATGATCAAAGATGGCAGGTTAATGTCATCTAATCTGTAAAATGTTTTATTTGGACCCATTTGACACTTTCTGTCCTGTGGGACACATGCTGGGTTAAACGGAATTTTCCTTGACTTTAATGATGCAGGCAGAGGGAGTAGTTTCCATGCTGGGCTTTCAGTGGGCAGACTGGGATTCCATGTTAGCCGGGCTGGAAATATCAGCAGCAGGATGTTGTGTTTGTCAGAGGCCAGTTTCCTGTTCTCGGCCCTAACAAACACACTGCCGTCCATCAGACGTGTTGTCACTCTCATCAGCCCACCCTCCCTCTTCTAGCTGACCCTCACTCTCTCTTTCTCTTTTGACTCCTCTTTGTTCACTCATTATTTTCTATCCTCCTCTTCTCCCCAACCTCTCCTCTTCTGTGACATCCCAGCTGTCGCTGGTGACCCTGGCCAATCAGACAGAGTCCTCAGGTTTGATGCGTCTTTTAGGTGTGGCCTTTCCAGGAGAGAAGGACAAGGAGGAGTGGGAGAGGGAGCAGGAGGAGGCGAGGAGGAGGGACCACAGACGCATCGGGACGGTAGAGATGAGATCTAAAATTGGAGATAAAATAATATTAAATAAAAAAGCAGTTGAAGTATTTCCTGGTAATATAAATGTGATCATGTTTTTGCACAGGACCAGGAGCTGTTCTTCTTTAATGACGTGAGTCCAGGCAGCTGCTTCTTCCTGCCAAAGGGAGCCTACATCTACAACACCCTCACTGACTTCATTAAGGTGAACATACACTCTGTGCACAGTCACTGACTCTGTGGAAACTACCTGCAATTATCCGACTGTAGACTTAACTTTTATATAATAGACACAGTTGAAGTTTTATATAATAGAATTTTATAAGAGAAATATAAGAGCAGAATTACATCAGAAAAAGACAAAGCATATTTGCGGTTTCAAATTTTCGTTTTTTCAACAAATAAATACGAGATATACCAGCTGATTGCTCTGTATCTCTACTCTTCATATATTCTTAATATCAGTGGATCTTCAGGTTTATAGAAATATTCAAATCATATTACTGCTTACATGCTGTAGATCAGCCTTAGACTATAAAACAAAAGAATGGATGTAGCCACCATGACGTTACCTTTTGGGTTGTGGACTCCCGTTTTATAGCCCTAAGTTTGGTATTTTGGACGACCCCCATCTTGGATTTTTGGAGCCAGAAGTGATCATATTCAAAAGAGAGGATGGACATGACATAATGCTAGCTGCTAGCTCTGTTGGATCATTTACAGCTATGGTTAACTGAGACAATGTTAAACCAAATTTTTGCTATTGAAAAACAGGCTTAAAACCATTAAAATGAATTAAACTTTCCTGAAAAACCGAACAACCGACTCCTTAGAGGGTCGTTAAATACAACCAAACACTAAACAAGATTTTTTTAGGAAACAAAAATGTTACAGTTAACTTTCATGAACTGAAAACACACTGAAATAGTGATAGCTACGCCTGTACTCTATGAATCTGGGGTTATGCCATGGTTACGTTTCCTAACCAACACAATTATAGGGACTTGTCAACTGACAGCACCCACCTGTCACTCAAAGCTGCCACACCCTTATTTATGCATAACTTTAAGCCTTAATAACATTTAAACGGATTAATCGTAAGACAAAAAGGGACAAAATTAAATGGTTCTGTTGGTATCAGTCACAACTTTTGACAATGGAAATGAGGCTATAGACGTGTAGATGTGGTTATGCCTCGCAGACAGCCTGTCACTCAAAGCGGCCATGCCCTTAATCATGTCTAACTGAGTCATATAAAGACCCTCTTGTACAGTTGTCATGAGTGGGGAAATTAGCCATAGAGGCCAAAACCATATTTTGCACCATGCTGTAAACATGTTTGTTCCTACTGTAAAAAAGTCTGGCATTTTAACCTGGGGTCTATGGGGACTAGTCTCGCTCACCAGACCTTTCTCAAGAAAAGAAAGGTCTGGCTGGGCCGACTCTCACTGTGAGATTGGAGAAAAAAAAACGCCCCGGCTGCTTGTACTTCTTTCAACCAATCACAATCGTTCTGGGCGGTGCCACAGCAACGGTGTGCTTGCAAAAATATTGCCGGGGGGAAACAGGTTTTGGTGTAACACGCCCACAAAAATATCGCCTACAGGACGCGAACCATGGCAGAAAAATGGCTACATCCCCGCAAGATCAAACACTGCAAAAGTTAGTAAAGGACGTGTTGAAAACGGTTGAAAACTGCTACACAACCGGAGGTGGTAGGGCGGGACTTGGCTCGTTCCGCCCAATGAGAGGCTGATCTCTGCAGCAAACTTCCGCCCACTCAGACTAATGGGGACTGACTCACTTCTGGAGCCAGCCTCAAGTGGCCCTTTTAGGAACTGCAGTTTCCGGTATTTCCAGGTTGACTTCATTTTCAGCCTCAGAGGTTGCTGCTTGCAGAAATTTTATAATCCAATTCAGCACAGCTTGTGCAACTAAAACAAAAGTACCCCATATGTCTTAATTTGATTTTGCAAACAGTGAGTTCAGCATGTTTACTTCAGTGGGTGAAAAATCATAATATCTCACATGCAAACGTTAACATACCAATAAATTAAGCTGCGTTGCCTTGACTGTGTCCCTGGGATGTTCATGTTCATATCAGCCGTCTCTTGTTAGCCTTGAATTATTGCATTCTTGTAACAGTCTGCCCCAATACTGACACTCATTGTCACACACATCCTTCCTTCCTGCCTCTGTCTTGTAGGCCGAATACCGAAGGCGAGGATTCAACGAGGTCGTGACCCCAACTCTGTACAGCACTGCATTATGGGAGCGCTCGGGCCACTGGGAGCACTACAGCGAGAACATGTTCACTGTGACATCAGAGAGCTCTCAGACCTACGCTCTCAAACCCATGAACTGTCCTGCTCACTGGTGAACACACACACGCGTGCACACGCTCCTACACTTGTGTCTTTATAGAGACTAGCAGTGTCTCACTTCCCTCTCTTGTGTTTAGTCTCATGTTTGAGCAGCGTGTTCGCTCGTGGAGGGAGCTTCCCCTGCGATGGGCTGACTTTGGAGCGCTCCATCGTAATGAGCTCTCTGGAACACTGGGAGGTCTGACTCGTGTCCGAAGGTTCTGCCAGGACGATGCTCACATCTTCTGCGCACCTGAGCAGGTACACATAACACATACTAACATACATATATTGTTTTGTTGCAGAATCTTCTTCTCTACGTCAATGCATGCTTTTTAAGGTGCTGTAAGAAGGCTAAGAAACTGTGAATGGGACACACGTGGAACCATATTACAGTGATTAGATGGGCTGTACAAATAACTCCGGAGACATTCCATGAGGCCTCGGCCTGGATGAATGAAGGCCTTTGTCCTGTTCAAACATTACACCTCCATATGTGCATCTCTGTGGCTGCACAGTCAATGTAATCCTGATCCCATACATAGTGCCCCTGGAACGTTCCCATGATACTGATTGCGCTCTCCAGATCTTCAGCTGGCATCCTGTTCATTCACTGAGATCATAGTCACAGGATACTCATCACTGTGTTAGCTTCTGAAATACTAATTCAATCCCTGCAGGCTTCGCAGTAAACACATCCACCCTGGTCGGAAGTTCCCTGTCTTAAAGGAGCTCCATGAGAAATTCAGAGCATATGAGTTGATGTGACAAGGTTCTCAACATGGCTGGCAGCTAACGGTGCTAACAAACAGCGCTAAACAACAGCAACAGTGCTGACAGAGCTAAGGATGTTAACCAAGGGCGAACCGGAAAGTGGGTGCTATGCTTCTGTGACAACACCGTCCCAGTATTAGCAGTAACCACCCGATGAGCACAGTGCGAAGCGGCAGCGATGAGCTACTAAGTGGGATAAACACATGCACGTGCGGCCAGACTGGCTTACCACAACAAACCACAGAGAAGCTCAGATTACAACACTCACAGAGGTAGCGTGACTTCATTCTCTGCTCAGGGCAGCATTACTCCATTATGTCTTTACATAGCAAATAGTGGTTTGCTGCTATATTAATGCTTTGAATGTGTTGTTGAATGAGAACATTTCAGCCGAGCTCAGATGACAAAGAGTTTTGGGCTGATTTATCTCTGATTCACTCATTCAAAAAAACTGGTCTGGGAACTTGGTCAGTGCCGATGTTCAGCCCAGAATATTCGTTAATGTGAGAGGTTTACAGATCCTGTCTTCAACTTCCCCAACTGCTCACAGACTCCTCGGGGCTGCCAAACATCAATCTGGATGACTAGGATTGTGGCTACGTCAGTATTTTTAAAAATAGCCAATTCGAGAGACCTGTGATGGTGTTGCCAAGCGACTGCAAACATTTTAGCTGCTGAGCCAGTAAAAATCTCACCTCCAGTTCTCGCTGAAGAACAGACCTCCTGTGTTGACTGCATCTCCAAACCATTTTCTCATCCAGATTTGTTTTATTCTCACTGCAAAGCATTGTTAAAATTAACAGCAAATTGTCGCACCACGTCACTCTCCATTTTGTTTCCCTCCACATCCCTCTGAGAGCACGTTAGGGGTTACATTCATGCTCCCTCTGGCACGATAATCTCAATAATATCCTGTAGTGTGCCATGTGTCTTTATTTTCAGATCTTGTAGTGTGTGCATGTTTGAGAGTAGAGAGAGGAACATTTGTAAAGTTGCTCTTTGTGTGTGATGCAACCTTATTTTAAAATTCCTGTCGTCGGAGCCTGGCTTTAAATGTCATTATTCACATTATTGTGTCTTTTTATTCATTCCAGCTGGAAGAAGAGATCGTGGCATGTTTGGACTTCGTGAGGAGTGTGTATCAAGTGTTTGGGTTTTCCTTCCACTGCCTCCTGTCTACACGTCCTACACCATGCCTTGGGGAGCCTGAACAATGGGATAATGCTGAGCAGGTAAACACATACACTCTATCGTATGTTGTTTTTGACAGGCCCGGCTGTTCAAATGCGTATGCACCGTAATCTGGACCCAGTTAATCACAGCTAAAGTAAATAGTCTTCAAACAAAATGACATGGTGTAATGATATTCACATCAGTTATATGAGTGGTACTTTCCAGTAGAGAATTGCTCCGTGTCGGGCTGCTGGGTAGATATATATCTCTGAATCCCTGTGGACGCCTTTTAAATAGGCACAGCAGCAGTTTAAGCTGATTCAATTGAGTGTAATTGAACATTATGGTTCCAAGCTCCCACACGCCCACACACACACACATGGAAAAACCAACATGGCAGTCATAATGTGCATTAATGTACTTACATTGTCTACTGCGTCTTCTTACTTACTGTGTGTGTGCGTTTGTATGTATGTGTGTGTGTGTGTGTGTGTGTGTGTGTGTGTGTGAGCAGCAGTTGGAGAAGAGTCTGCAGCACTTTGGTGAACATTGGGAGTTAAACCCAGGAGACGGCGCCTTCTACGGACCAAAGGTCAGTGGTCAACATGCTGATTTCCACCAACAAGTGTTAATATTGTTTATCACTGTAAGTGCTAACAGCTGCTAAATCATATTAAGTCTTTATGCAAAGCTAATCAGCTGCTGGCTGTTCATGCCAGAGGCAGATTTCTCTGTGCCAGTCAGCAAGCGATTCTTCTCTCTGCTCTGTTTAAATCACATATAGAGCTCTGTCTCTGTCTGCCTGTGTCTGTGTTTGTGTCTGCTCGTCTCTCTTGCTCTCTGTTTAGACACAACTGACATATGATATTGCATATGACATGTATGGTATGCATCATATTAAATATGTCCTCTGTATTGTTAAAAATAGATTATCAGTGTATGCTCTTGTCAGATTCACTCATGGCTTGCAGAAAAAATAGACCAGATGCTTAAACTGTTGCTGCAGATCACAAGCTGGCCAGGGTGTTCGCCACTGTGCCGCATCCAGTGTGAACAGCGCAATCGGTTAACATGGGCACCAAGATCAAGCAGGCAGCGCTCCAGAGAAAATTGCAGCACGAACAAACAGCATAAACAAATAAAAGATGCTAACTATAGTTTCCATTCTGATATGACAGATATGAATACTTGCTGATGTGGGTGCATGACAGACTCCTTATCTGATCCGGGTCTGACTCAGGCTCAAATACGTATGGCTGAATCTCTTTGATGTTTCCTTTAATGATAGCCATTTTGATGCACACTGCTCTTTCACCATTAGCCTAGCACAAGCAGCAATAGTGGGCGGGGCGTGAGGTCAGATCCATAATTTCTTAGTGAGGGAGAAAGGGTTGTTGTGCAGCCTCGTTTTAATTTCGTTGTTACGTAGGAAAGAAAGACTTCAAAGACTTCATGAGGGTGGTATCAATCCTTTAATCTAACTTTATTTACCAAGTTGGTAAACAATCAAATAAAGTGTGTACATTTAATGATTCATAATCTCACCCTCCATCTTATCTAATAGATTTCTCCAGAATCACTTTCATGTTCTTACGTCATGGATTAAAAAGGACACAGTCATCTTTGTTTTCCTTTTGGCTCTGCAGAGAGACATTTCTGAGCATTAAATGATATAGTTCAGACTGTCCTTTAACACAGGAACACCAATGAAAGTAATTTGTGACAGTTGTTCATATATAATAAATAGCTACTTATGTTTTATAAAAATAGAAAATGGCGTAACTTGTGAATGACCTCGGTTTTCTTGGAGGCAACTTTATTTTCACTCCACAAGAAGTCAGTCAGCATCAAGAGGAAGTCAGCTTGAGGCAGACGTTACATGATGGAGTTCATGTGGAGGCACAGAGAGTGAAGGTAGGTCAAGTCAGGGTGGGGTTAGATACACACTAACACGGTCCATGTAACAAACAAACATTCCACACAACCATCTAGCTAGGGTGTGTTAGCCACAATTAGCTAGATCAGCTTCTCATGGAAATTTATTTTGTTACCATGTCTGTCCACAAAAATGCAGTTTGTCCCACACAGCGTCTGCAGCGTCAGAGCTCTGATTTGTAGATCTTGGCTGGAACAGAGAGGTGAAGCCCAATGCTAACACACTCCCACATGTTTCATCATAGATTGACATCCAGATCAAAGATGCTATTGGCAGACAGCACCAGTGTGCCACAATCCAGTTGGACTTCCAGCTGCCCATCAGATTTGACCTTCAGTATGTCGGGTAAGTCAGTCATAAATATTCATATTTGGCTCGCGAGGTGTTAAACATTCCTACATCTGTAGTGATTTAAATCTGCACACTTGCACTTTTGTAGTATATTCATGTCCGTTTGATGAACCCACATGCCGTATGTGATGTCCTGCACAAGTTAAAATGGCAGAAGTATAACACCATGGTGACCTAATTTGATCATGAAAGATTTATCACTCCATGCTCCCTGTTACTGCCTTAAACAGCTTTCTGCCGATTATTATTATGCCTTGTGTGTGTCATGGTCTCCTTATATCAAAGTGATATGACCACTCTATTTAGGAGTGAGCAGTGAGTATCACAGTTTATGTAACGTTATATTGTAACATTGATAATTGTCATGGTATAGTACATTTTATGATAAACCAATTTTTGGTTAATCCAGGAAATACTTCACACAAAAATGTACTTTATTGCACAAAACAGTACTGTCCATTGATTTGCATCGTTACATCATGGTGTGATAATTTTTTTTGTTTGTTTTGCTTGAACCTATCGTTATTAAGTAAATCTTAATTGCAGAGTTTAATGGCTCTATAATAATGACACCATCTGTGTTTAGATTGGTTCCCTATAAGCCTCACTTCCTTTATGCAAATCTGTCTGCCACCGAGTGTGATCTCCTGGGAAAATTAAGGCTCGATTTATGGCACAAAGGAAGCCTAACAACCAAAACAGGAAGAGAACAGCGCTTTTGTTTTCCCCAGTGCTACCGGTAGCTATCCCCAGAGAGCAAAGACTATCAATAGCCCCTTTTACACTGCCTGTTAAAGGTAGGAATGTTGTAACGGCCTTGCTGTTCTGTATAAAAGATACAAAGACATAATTGATAGACAAAGTTGTTCACCTTCAACCCGGCAGTGCAGGTAGTAACAGAGCTGAACTGTGTAAGAAGTATGAGCTGGCAAGATGGGACAGGTGTGAAGTTTTGACGACATGTTATTTGTGTGACCCATCACCAGGAGTTGTAAAAGCAGCTACTAGCAGTTAGTGGCTAACTCAAAGGAGAAGAATAGAAATCAAACACGTTGGCAAATTGGGGAGACAATGAGGTCTGAGAGCTCCTTATCCTATAAGCTAGTGGTTCCCAACTGGGTCGCAGGTCTGTTCTGAATGGACGGCAAGTGACTCGCAAACTTGTCAAGTCTGTAAAAAACACACTTTTTTTCTTTTAAGTTTGGTGAATTTCTTGCATAGGGCTTTTATTTTGAAGTGCAGCTTCCTGCTGTAGAATGAATGAGAAAATGGACAGCTACTTGACAGAGACAGCAAACTAGCTTGACGACATGGCCAAACGCTAGTATGACACTGAATCTATTTAACTGTGTTGACCTTGAACTAATGACTAAGGAGAAATCTGGACCTTGTGGCTGGGAACCACTGCTCGAAGCAGAGGACGAGATCAACAGCCATATAAAAGGGGCCATAAATGATTGTTATTGTCATTTAATGCCATTGTTATTATTTAGAAAGCACTGCCTGACGCATATGTTAGATGTAACAGTAGATGCCAACGCTGATGTGTTGCTGGTCACGTCTCTTTTGCTTCTGAAACACCAGCATGCTAGCTAAAATCACAAACTGGAACAGGGCTATGTAAAAAAAAAAAAAAAAAAAAAAAAAGAGGACGCAAAACATGCGTAACGAAGGGTCGTCATTTGAGCCTTTGATCTCTGTGTAAAAAGGGCTAATGTAAGTTCCTTGCAGTTTATCCCCAGTTACCAAAATGGTGGAGGGTGGAACAAGTGGTAGCTGCTAGACTCTGACGGAAAGGGAGAGCAATCTGGTTGTCACGGCGCCAATGATGATACCATTTGGCAACTCTAGGGGGTGAAAAGTTGCATGTTTCCACTTTATTGGATAGCAGCTACAGTATAAACACTGTTGCAAAATCTCTGATGGAGGCCATATATACATAAGTTGACATCATTGATCGTCTTATCACCCTACTCTTATTCTGTTGATAACCCCCTTTTTATCGTTTTTTAAACCTTTCTCAGTCGGGACGGACAGTTGCACAGGCCGGTGATGATCCACAGAGCAGTGCTGGGATCTCTGGAGAGGATGATTGCTATACTGGCTGAAAACTTTGGAGGGAAATGGTGAGACATAGTCAGATACATTTAGTTGGGCTTTTATGATCTAGTAGCTGTACCCTAACTCATCACCTCTGTGTTTTCAGGCCCCTGTGGTTGTCCCCAGCACAGATCATGGTCATTCCTGTGGGGGGCAGCAGTGAGTCATACAGCAAACAGGTCAGTCTGTGATGAAGATTTCCCTCTGGCACATCAGCAGACCAAGTGTGCTTTCTCTCAGATCTTTTTTCTTTCTTTCTGTCATTAATAATTGCTTGTTAAAGTGAGACACACAGTACAGATACAATCTTACCAAGATACCAAGAAGTGCCTCTTCTCTTTTAAGGTGGTCCAGCAGTTTCGTGAAGCTGGCTTCATGGTTGACTTGAATGACGATCAGGGAGCAACCTTAAATAAGAAGATTCGTTCTGCTCAGCTGGCCCAGTACAACTACATATTTGGTAAAGATGAATAATTGGATGAAAACTGTAGCTACTTACACTAAAGCCTGTCTATTCAGTTCACTCCCTGTTCATTGTTGGTGATGTTACTATAACTGATGATGGCCATGACTATATATTATTTCTGTGTTTGTCCAGTGGTGGGAGATAAGGAGAGTGAGAGTGGAACAGTGAATGTGAGGAGCAGAGGGGGTAAACAGCTGGGGAGGAGGCCGACAGAGGAGGTGCTGACATCCCTCACACAGCTACGAGACACCAGGAGCAACACAGACGACTTTTGATGGATAAAGTCCTGGAAATTATGAGTCACTAATGTAATGAAATGTTTTACATGTTCAAGCTGTTATACTTCAGCTTCATCTGAAGGAATGGCAGCTATGGTTTGTAATAAAAGTACATAAAACATTCCTCCCTTGTTGATATATACATCAATGGCATCTGCTGATAAATCCTGAAAAGCACAGGGAAGAGATTTAAAGCTATTTTAAGATCATTATCAGTCAGCATTACTCAGCTACAGTTGCAATTTACTCACTAAAATCCATTAAATATGCGAACCTCCCGCTTACGTAAGTGTGTGTCATGATTTCAGAATAGAAAACCAGGCATACCTTTAAAAGACTGGAAGAAAGGGAGGATACGGAGGGGGATTTGACTAAAATAGGAGAGGGAGCAGCCATGTCAGGGCTGTGTGTTTTCATGTGTGTTTAGTGGAAACAGTCAAGTCAAGGTAAAGGTCAAAAGGATTGGAAGTTTTTCCTTTTTAATTGAGAGAGGGCAGCAGGATGGAAAAGACATCAGTCACAACAGTGACATAGAGGGCGAGGGCGAAAGGGAGGTGTCTGCTCGGAGAGGATAACCCAAGTCGACTGGACAAAAGCGGCCGCTTCAACAAAGCTGGTTGTCAAACAGGTGGAGGGGATTGTACGGTTAGTTCTTTTAGAGGTCTATAAGTGGGCCAGAGGGAAAAGGTGAGGCAAGTTCATGATGAAACATCCGCTGTAAGTCACATCGTTCACCTCAGGTTGAAAGAAGATATTAATCAAACTCTGATTAAAACAAACTCAATGGTGTCCACGTTTCAAACCCACAGTTGAAATCGTTAGTAGTTCGTAGTAGTATCATAAATACTTTTAAAAAGGAGGCTTGTGTGTAAGAAATGCCACAAAATCTTAATGTCTTTACAGGCTGTAGCTGCTAGTAATGCCAAGTGGGGAAATCCCAGAAGGCCATCAGAAGACCTGAGGCTCAACAGTACTATGTTAACTGGTTAGCTAACCCAAATAAAAATACAAAACATCAATCTCATGTAGTTTATTTAGGCACGCAGGCACTATTTGTGTTTATGTCAGAGATATTTTGAGATGTCCGTCTGAGATTTCTGCTTGAATCTTACAGACAGGATGTATCAAATTTAATTTGTGCTGCTCACAGTGTTGAAAAATGACTGAAGAGTCAACAGTCATGTGAGACTGAATTCAGCCACAGTAGTGCTTTGAGCTAAATGTTGTTCAGGGGGTATAATGCTTGTCTTGTTCACCATCTTAAGTCAGTGCAGTGGTTCCCAAGAGAGAGATGTCATGTCATATTTTCTTGTTTTTGTTTTGGTAGATGTGCTGTTTGGTGTTGATTCATCATCTGCTTTATGTTAACCTCGCAGTCCTTTCACAAACTTGACCATGCATTGGAAGTGGTGCAGAACCATGCATCATTTCAGTTGGGGAACCACTGGTTTAGCATATTAGCAAGATAATTTTTGCTAATTAGGAAGTTCATCAGAGGCTGATGGAAATTACATTAGTTCTGCAGGTATAAACTATTGGATTAATAGAAATTTTGAACTGATGATGGCACTAAAGAAAATCTTTTTTAGGGTTGGTAATAGACAAATACTGTATTTATAGTGGTCTATTTTAGAGATAGTGCTGCTGCGGATTGGTCGTGTTTAGTCTTTAAATGCTTATTTGTACATTATGTGTGCTTAAACAAATAATTACAATACACAAGTCGGTTCAGTGCCATCTGAACACGTGACAATGGGTGGGCCCCTCCAACCACTGCTTATGGTCCTCAAAAGTACATGGCAGGCCCTGCTCAATTCTGTTTCTTAAATAAAAATAATTGTTTAAGTCTATTTTTAAGCACCAATGCCAAACATTTATTGGCTACAGCCTCTCGGAAAATCTGAATTTGATGCTTCTCTTTGCCATAAATGGTAGCAAACTAAATATATTTAGGTTTTGGATTGCTGTTTGAACAAAACATGACATTTGAAGGCTCCAACTTTGGAAATTGTGTGAGGCATTTTCTCTATTTTCTGACATTGTATAGGTAAAATGATTAACAACAGAAATGCCAACAGGTAAAATTTACCCACAGCTGTTTTTTGAGTGTATGTAACTTTGTTACAGTAAAATATTCAAATCCCCCAGTCTTCAGTTTTTCCTAGAAGTGTCTTATCTAGCGCCCCCTATTGTTAAAAATTGCCAAGATAAAGCCAGATTGAAAGAATTGACCATCTATACCTGCAAGCAGCAGCGAGTAAAATGTGCCCACATAGAGAATGTAGTTGTTTTCTCGCTATTAATTTCACATGTTCAGATAAACATTCTGCTGTGCGTAATGGTGCGGCATCATGAGACATAACCTTCACTACGGATAAGAAAAAGAGGCTAATGGATGTACATTAAGCGTTAGATTTTTTCAATATTGTTTTATTATTGTATGGTCATTTTGTGAGTAGCAGAAAGGGACTACAACTATGACATGGGGTTTTTGTTTTTTTTTTGGCCTTGAAAATCAATGCATTCTTGTAGCAGGTAGATTTTAGTCGACAGCGGTTTTAGGTATGCAGAGACCTCTGACTGTTCTCGTGTGAATTGAGCAAAGAAATTGGCAGATTAAAATGAAAGTAATTGTTAGTGGCAGCCCTGATGAGATTGTCCAAACAAACTACCAACTGCCATCAAATCCTGACTGGTGCACAGACATCAACTTTTACCAGTGAAAAGAGTACAGAGAAAAAACAAATTTCTCATAGCCCAAACTGTTGTTACTTCAGCAGGAAATAGTGCACTCATGTGGAACTCCATCACTTGTAGGAAGAAGCTAATTAAAAAATACATTTTTAGGGCCTTTAACTTTTAAGAGATGGACAGTTGTTTGTAGTTTTCCCATGAGGACTTCTCTTACATTACACCGCAGATATCGCTCTGTGCCTCCCTGAATGAATTCTCTTTATTGTCTCACTATGTACTGTAGTAAAAAGTTTTTTTCACACTGCCCCCACAGCAGCTCTCCTTTTCGGTAAACCCCTTTAGCTAAAAATAATTTCCTATGAACTCTGTGCGACTCCACCAGTTGAATGAAGGATTGCTTTGTGTGTGTGTTTACGTGTGTGTGTATGCAGAGAACAGATAGTAGGGGTAGAGGGTGGGAGCACCGAGGAAGTGGAGAGGGTGAAAGGAGCCTGATTTTGTTATCTATTAAGTAGAGATTTCAGTGTTTACTTCAGCAAATGGTCTGTGTCATCACTACGCAACTACTGTGCAATGCTGGCTGGTAACTGTGCTGTATTTTATCTTCTCATTTAGCACAAAGCCGACAGCAGAGCTAGAGCACAGGCTCTCTGCAAGGAGTACTATAAATACTAATGTGGTATGACATCAAGAATAAATCAGTAAGAGCTCAGATTTGTTCCCAAGGCAGTCTTAAAGGGTCAATTCACCCAAATTCCTAACACATATTTTCTGTCTAACCCCTTCTGGTATCTTGCCATTTTTGGTTTTGCCTGCCGTGTGCTTGTCTTATTAAATTTCTGAGTGAAATATCTTAAAGGATTACCATTACATTTGGTACAGACGTTCAAGGTCCCCTCAGGACGAACTGTAACAGCTTCTACCGCCTCAGATTTTTCATCTGCAGCAACACTGTCGTTAAACTGACTACAGTTAATACAGAATTTTTCTATAACTTTCAATTACTAACCCTATGAATAATTTTTTTTAAACCATAATATTATGGGAGAGCTTCTTTCATAGGAGATAGTCGATTACTCATCTAGTACATCTACTTTGTCCACTTCATCCCTCTCTGAGCTTTTTGTTTTGTCACTATTTGTTGGCAAAAATGACACGAAATGTTTGTATAATTTTGTTCAGGAAGTTTAGTTCTTTTTCGTTATCGCCAAAGCAACTGCTTGTAACGCTTAAAGCTACAGTTGGAAACTTTTATTGAAAAATAATGTGTCATTTTGCTACAACTCACTATATTCTGAAAGAAGTAGGCTAGATGTGACAGATAGTCTGAAAAAAAATCACGTCCCTCACTCCTCTTCCTACTACCTCTAATGGTATTTGCTAAACCACAGTGCACTGAAAACAACTGGAGCTGTGGATCATGTCAGTCACGGCTCATGAACTGAGTTCAAACTGTCATACTAGGCAGCGCTGATCAAACATCAATCAAGATTCTTTTACTGCCTTACCTTTTTCTCTCTTCAGATGTTTTCAGAAACATATTTTAGTGCACTGTTTAGCTGTAAACTGAGAAAGTTTGTGATCTGGCTGCCATGTTGGATACAGTCGTCTAAAGGGCCTTAAACACCAAACCAATGGTCAGCTGTTGATCAAAGTTGGGCTGTAGGTGAGCGTGCAGTGTATCCTGCAAACCTGTTACATGAGGTATGATTATTAGCCATTGAGCTCTTGAACAGAAACAGTTTGTGATGGTTTGTGTTATTGTTCATTGACGCACAGTAAATATTTCTTGTTCCTTAAACATTGGATTGTGTTTTTAATGTGCTAACTAGCATCAAGATGGTCTTCCAGTTTTCCTTTTTAATGAGGACTAGTCCATACCCATTGAGTACAGCATACCATACCATGACTTAGTCATACCAAAAATTAGAAAAAAACAACAACATTCAGCCACAGGGGGAGCCACAGCGATCGGTTGCATTTTAGCTATTTTTAAGCATTTTTCTGTTGTTATAGCGCCACCCAGTTGCCAATTAGAGTTAAATTTCTCCAGTCACCTTGAGGCATCCTGTTCTACATATCTACCAAGTTTAAGAGATCGATTTTAAGTGTTTTTCAAGAAATTCAAAATGGCGGAAAATCTGTATAAACGGAAGTTATGGGTCCTTGAGGCAAATTTGTTCCTCATGAGGAGAGGCATCTCTGTGCAAAGTTTCATGTCTCTACGACATACGGGGCATGAGATATGCCCATTCAAAGTTTGCATTTTCAGTCGGTTGCTATAGCGCCCGCCTTTGGCCAATTGATGTAATATTGCTTCATTCGCATCCTCCCATGACCCTCTACCACTGTGCCAAATTTCACATGGATTGACGTGTCAGTGAGGAGAAAAACGTGGGACACACCCACAGACACACAGACAGAGTTTTCGTCAGTATATAGTAAAATAAGATTACAGACTACCATTGTCTGCTGGTGGGAGGGTTATTTCCTCTCATGCAGGTGCAGAACATACATGCTGGTTGGCCGTCAGTTGTCTTTGCGGTGTGTTCACGTGCAACTTTTTTGGCCGTGACAACAGGCGACGCAGCAGGGGGCCTTCTTTGCCGCTAGTTTTCTGAAGTCAGTTTGGTGTGTCTGGGCCTTAAAGCACCAAAGGTCTGTATTTTAAACATCTAATCAGTACACTAAAATATGTTTCTGAAAACATTTAGGTGAGAAATAGGCAATGCAGTAACATAATCTTGATTCATATTTGATCAGCCCTGTCTGGTTTGACAGTTTTTTAGTGTGTTTTTTTTTTTTATATAAAAATTACAGACTACATCTTTAATGGGTAGGGCTGGCTTTGCTATTTAGTCGTAAGTATCTGAAGTATCTGATTTGAAGCCAACTTTTCAGGAGTTTTAGTGTTCACTACAGTCACAGAAAGTATTTCCTAGAAGCATTTTGGGAGCCCAGCAGCGGTTGTAAAGCAACAGATTTTGAGATAACTTTTGTCCTGGAAGTCCAGTTTTCCTGGAGGGATGCAGGGTGGCGGTGACCCAGGCGGGGAGGCAGAGCCTGACGGGAGGAAGATAAACAGGCTGCTCTGTATTGTTCTCCTGGTATCACTGAGAAACTGTCAGCCTGACTGATTGAAGGCTGAACCTCCCAAAATAGGCCCTGTGAGGCCGGGCTGCCTTTCCCTTCCAGCCCGTTATAAATAACCCCTGTGTGTGTGTGTGGGTGTGGGTCGGTGTGCTCATGCGTTTCATGTTTGTGTGTGTGTGTGTTTTAGAGAAGGGGCAAGAAAGAAAGAGAGTGTGTGAGGAGAGTGAGAGAGAAATGTGAGCACTGCCATGGCGGCTTTAGAAAGTGAAGCCACTGAAAACAATAACAGGAGGTCTGAGGGGCTCAGAGCCCAACAGTGACAGGGACCCAGTGGTCAAGACCCTCCGCTGACCCTTTCTAAACACACACACACACACACACACACTGATTTGGACTAATAGTATACTCCCTCTCCATGCCTTTGAGTGTATGTGTGTGCTGAAGACGGTAATGTTTGGATAAGGCTTGTAAATGACCACCTGAGGGAATATCACTTGATCATTTGGACTGTTTACTCGTTTCAACAGGTGTGCCGGGGCTAAATGTTTTTCATGCAAATATGTGACAGCATTGCAGCGCAAGCTCGCATATAAAACACCTAACTATGCAGCTGGGTGGGGACTGCTTTGTTTGCAGCGCTGAGCAACAATCAAGCTAAAAAATCCTTTCTTTTAGATGTAAACCAGCGGAATAAAGTTGTCAGAAAGCTTTCTTCTTCGACCCCAAAACCTCAGCCCACCCGCACTGCCAGGCCTAACAGGCTCGGCTCTCTTTCCCTTCTCGCCAACTCCCTCTCCGTCTCTTCTTTCCTTTCCCCCCTCACTCTTCTGGGTCCAGTAACTCTGCTCAGCTCCGTCCCACCTCTCAGTTTATACAAAGAGTTTTTCGGGGTATGTTGCTCCTTATTTGATCTGGCTGCTCTCTCGACCCGTCAGATGGTCTCCGCTTTAATCCACCGGTGTGCAGTTCACGCCTTTGATTTAGAAGTGTGCTTGCACTTGGCTTTACATTAATTTAAAGGTAATAGATGCTCCTGCATGCACGCACTCACTCTGAGCTGGTGACTGTGCCAGACCGGGGAAGTCACAACTCACAAAGATACACAGATAGCTCTTAACGGAGCACAGTAGTGTACAGTCTCAGCCTGGCCTCAGTCTGCTCCCAAGTATGTCTGCTATGCTCAACACAGTGCTGACCTGATTTCCTATCCTGCTCTCATCAGAGTGGGATACCTAGAGAGAAGAGAGAGTAGACAGAGGCCAGAGAAAGAAAGTCGCTCTGTGCAAAAGAGGCATTCGGTTTATTGTTCTAGCCAACCTGTTGAATTGCTCTCAGGAGGGAGGAGTTTATGGGTTCGGGGGAAGGTCAGAGGTCATGTTGACTCTCAGGATGGTTTAGTAAGCGAGGGGAATAAACCAAACCCCCTCTGTAAATTTACAAATATTTACAGTGGCCATTCTCCTCCTGCACACTGTAAATTCTTGGTTTTTCATGAGGAGGAGTAGAAGAGAAGGCTCGGGAGGCAAGCATCAGTTTTGAATTTGCTTGCGTGACTCTGTGCCAACCCATGTGGAAGACGCCCGTGCTCTGATATCCCACAGTGCTGCTTGTGTTGTTTAAATGTTACAGAACGCAAAAAAAGCCAAGGCAGACTAAAGAAGTCTGACAGAGAACCTGAGGGTGGGGCAAACATCCAGACTCAGAGACTTCCAAGACGCAAGTTAACTATTCGAAAGTGAAAGCTGATAGCTGCAAGAGTTGATTAACTTTTGCTCAGACAACATTTTGGGTGTGAGGGAAATGAAAATGATGTGATAGTTACTGGAAAGTCATTTATCCCTGCACAGGCATGGAATAAATTATTTGCAAACCAGACGTTTATTGTAGCACGTTGATCAAATAATTGCTCCTTTTCCAACTATGCTATAGCTGTAACTGAAGCCGCAGTAGAAGCGCTCATTCAGAATTCAGCACTACACAATCGACTGTACACGTTAAATAAACTTTCACTCCCCTCCCGCATCTCAGTATGCTGTGCTGGAACTAGTGAAACCTTTGGGAGTAAGAGGAGGAGAGGCTGACCTCAGAGTGTGACCTCAGGTTGTTTTCAGGATTCCTGCTTGTGGAGGTAACTTAAACCTGGCTGAATGAAGAAGAGACTGGCTGGATAGTTCACACAGGGCTAAGGAGGGGAGGAGGCGCTGGAGTACACGGCCAAATCTCTTGACGTAGATCAGGGCGTTTTTGAAATGTTACAGGGGTCATGAAACTCTATTTCCAAACTGTTTCTGTGTATGATTGATGTCCAATTATTTATTTTCTAATATCTCTGAATGTAAATACATGTGGCAGAGAGTTGATTTGTTGTTGCTTAAATATTTGACAGAACACCAGCTTAACCATTGGTGTGCATGTGTGTTTTTGTGAGTACAGCATACTTCAGTACAGAAGACATGCATCTGGCCTCTTCTAAATATTCAACATGGTCTCACTCCGAACTCGTCAAATGCCAACACTTGGTCAGTGGCCCTTGGTGTCAGACATTGACGCAGAGAGGCACCTTTTTAAGTGGCGGATGGCGGCAACTACTGTTGTATAAGGAGCAAGACAGTCCGTACAGGGTGGGATGTTGGGGAAGTGGAGGGGTCAAACACACTCTGGACTTTCACCTGGGAGCCCGCTGTTTGTTCCCTGTGTGAAAACAAAAGTCAGTCAAGCTGTTTTAGTAACAACATATTGTGCTAATATATGTGGCATACTAAACACTGACATATAACATGCATCGTTATATTAACGTTAGGAACAATGTACTTATTTTAAGCTGATCCATAATGTTTTTTTCTAAGCTTTACCACATTATTTTGCTGCTTAAAACCGAAGGAAGTAAACCTAAAAACAAAGAGTTTTTTCTATGCTCTAAGTTTATTTTGAGAAAGACCGTATTAACGAGCAGAAACTGTAAGTTTCCTGTAAAAAGGGAAGTTAATTTTGAAACGGGACTAAACATGTATTGTAAGGAGTGTAAACTGATGGCCGTCTCTGAACATCCAAAACTGACACAGGAGGGTACCTAGCGTGGCATATTTTGACATGCAGGGACACTGACCGAGCATCAGGATTTGACAAGTTGGGAGTAAGAATGTGTTGCAATATTTAGGGAGCTCTATACGAAACTCAGAGCATAAGTTGTCTGGACACGGTTCTCAGCATGGAGGTGGCTGAGCTGGTGCTAGCAGCTAAAGGTGCTAACTCCATAAAACGCTAAACAACAGCAACAGTGCTGACAGAGCTAACAGTGTTTGAATTTAAGGAATAGTCCAGCAATTTGGGAAATTCGCTTATTTGCTTTCGTGTCAAGCTTTAGATGAGAGAATCAATACTGCTTTCATATGCAGTACAGCTTAAAGCTCAGAAGGCAAGACTAATCTCCTTGATTAATCCTAGTGGCGGACATAGCACATTAGGCGCCCAAGAACCCTGCCCCCCAATACTTCATTATTGTCATTATCTTTTATATTTATTGTATCTATTACATCAAGAACAACAGTTAAAAAGAAGTCAACACAAACGACAGAGTGAAAAGAATACGGTATGTGCAAATTTCTGCTCCTCAGATGGCTTTTTGTCTTTTCGTTTTCTGTTACTCTCATGCTCTACACGTACACTCCGACACACCCATCTATGTTCAAGCATGTTCAGGCCAGGACTAGAGGTGGCACCCCTTCTACAGGACGACTGTTAGCATCAGACCTTTGGATCATTTTTCCTTTATGTTCAGTTTCTTTCTTTTCCTTTTTTTTTTTTTTTTTGAACGTAAAAAAATAAAAATAAAAAATGTGGTGCAATTTTGGTGCCCCCCTCTGGATTGTGCCCTAGGAAGACAGGAAGATCCGCCACTGTTAATTAACCCAAAAAACGCTCCATGATGGGTTATTACAGACATGAGAGAGTTGTTGATCTTCTCATTTAACTGTTCAAGAAAGCAAAAAAGCATTATTAAGCATTATTAAGAGCTGAACTATTCCTTTAAACAATATTTTGTCTGTATACACATTAACAGTAAGTTCTCTGAGATTTCCTGCACTTTTTAATCTTCCAGACTGTCTATGTTTCACATAGTGTGCAGCCCTCAGATAATATTTAGGGAGAATAGTTTTCTACTGAGGTTGGATTACAATTCAAGCAAGCCCGTTGACTGCCGCAGGGCCCCAAATGCCGAGGCGCCCTGTGCTCCCCAAATTCACCTTGATTCATTTGTTATTTGGTTATTTGATTAAATGCAAATTTGTGTGGGAATATGCACTATTCAGGCACAGTATCAACTGAACTGACGGGGGCCTCTCTCAGAGTCCTGCTTTATTGTCCAGCCTTACATCTCTGTTGTGTTGAGATTCGGGCCCCTCCGCACAACGGTTGGTGGGGGCTCATGGTACATTTCTGCCCTGGAGCTGCCACAGTAGGTTAATCTACCCAAGGTTTATATGCAGAAATAAATAGTTGGAAAAGAGCGTTTTTGATTTATTTTTGAGGCTTTGGTGGTTTGTCTTTTTAAACCAATTAATATTTTGATATAATAGAGGCATTTTTAGATACTTAGCAGGATTTTTTAACATTTTTTTTTCACTCAAGACCATTTCTTTTCCACACCAGCAGCATGGCTCTATGGATGCCAATGTCTGTATGTCAGTCCACCACCACAGCTATTGAATGGATTGTTAAGACATTTGGTACAGACATTAATGTCCCCCTCAGGATGAATTGTAATGACTTCTCAGCTTTGTTAGGTGCCCTAAAAATTCTTAACATTCCCTCCAGTCCCATCATCAGCTCAAAAATGTAAATTGCCCCATATGTTAGTTTATGACCACATACCTGCAAAACTAATGACGTTCCCGTCAGCCTCAGTTTTACTTTGGACCAATTTGCAGATTAGCATGCTGACATGCTACGAGATGGGAATCCAGAACTGGTTCCAAATTGTCCAATTCATAAGAATTGTATTCGTTCAAGCTTATCAATTCCTTTTAGTGATGCCGGCATATTTTTCCTGACAGTTGCACATTTCAAAACAATGACGTCAAACTCAGGCCTCTATGTTGCTAGAAATAGGAAGCTATGGTGGAGAGCAGGCCCCTCGGGAAGTGTGCTGGACTTTGAAGCCAATTTTTGTTTTGCTTTTGCCATCGTGTTTTCATTTGGACCAAGAAGACTTCTCCCTCTAGACTTATTTTCTGTAAATCAGCAGATTTTTTCTAATGCCATACATTCATTGATCAATTCAGTCTACTATTGTTTGGAGAGTTTAGATTAAATTATTTTATCCCCACTCAAGTCAATGGAGGTCTAAACCTGGAAGTAGTCTCTCATGCTCTTGCTCTGTGGGCCCAATCATGTGGAAGCAGTGCTGATCATCCGGGTAACTTTATATGCTGATCTTATATTTTTTGGCTACATGTGCCACTGAACAGCTTTTATAGGAATGAACAGAGTGTGGCTCCTAATGCTGTATCCAGTTCTCTTTATACATCCATGGTGGAGAGTAAGAAACGGTCCAAAGCTTGGCTTCATTTCTCGAAGAAAGATGACATCAGTGCTTCTTTTTATGTCTGCACTGTAAAATGATAATGCGTTTTTTTCTTCTTTGTTTCTAAACTGCATCTGTTCAGACTCAGATAATAAAACGGTTGCGTCGACGCTGAAAACCTGTGTAGGATTCCTGTTTTCATCCATCACTTAGGGGAATCGATAACGAATTAAACTGATACGCAGAATCAACAATCGATAACGCTAAACTAGGGCAGTGAACATTGTCAAGATTAAACCTGCTAAACATCAGCATGTCAACATTGTCACTGAGAGCATAATAGCATGCTTGTGTTAGCATTTAGCTCAAAGCAAAGTACCTAAGTACAGTCTCACAGAGCCCTGAGTGTGGCTGCAGTCTACCTTCCCCCGTCTCAAATTAATCTGATAGTCGTGATTATTATTATTAGTTTTAGTGGCAGTATTAAAAGCATTAAAATAGCTTCCTGTGGAGCTGCCAAAAGAAATAATTCCTTATATGTGATAAAAGCCTGCTGCTCTCAGTTCATGCAGCCATTTTTGGGAGTCAAACAGAGCATCCATCTGTTAAATATAGCACGGTAATGTAAAAGTAATGACAGTACATTACTGATAGCTGTCAGATCCATCATCATCGACCGAGATCTCCTTGAATAAGCATGCCAGGAATCCACTAGCAACGGCAGCTAATTGAAATTCAGGCTGAGATACAATATGCAGTAGTCTATAACCAATCGACCATAAACATACCGCAGCACTTATTATAACCCAGCTGCGCTGTTCTGCTTTTAAAGGTCTCTTGTAGGCCGGTGTGTCCAGTGCCAAACATGGCTGCATTGTGCCAAGCCATACCTTACATGCCCATTCACACAGACATAGATCCTGTTGTTTGTTGTTGTTATGTGTACATATGTGGCCCAGTGGCTTCTCTGAATAGATAACAATTGCTCTTTGTGAGAATAATTGGAACAAGGTTATTTCAGCAGTTTCGTCAGCCAATTAGGGTCCAACTGAGCCGACCTCTCTCTCTTCCTCTCATGTCCTTGTCTCGCCACTGTCGACTGTAACTCCTCATTAGAGCGCTCCACCCATCGATCCTCTTATCTCCCTCTTTTACCCCTTTTAAACCCTCCCTTCTCTTTCTATTCTCCTCCATAATGATCTTCCCACCTGAGGTCCGTCAATGGGCCATGCTTACAGTTCCACAGAACTTCAAAATGCTTTTATTGAAAAAGTATCGCTCTTGATTTTCTTTCTGACTGTAAAGATGTCAGCCGTTTTCTCCTCTGGCTCTCTGCGCCCTTTTCAGAGCACACACGCCCTGCTTTGATCCGGACCCTGGCACAGGATTGGTGGAATGGAGCAAATATTGACTCCATCTGAGCCAGACAAATCGCTCCCCCTTCCTGCGTTCTTTCCCTTTCACTCTCCTTTACACTTGCTCAGTTCCCGTCTAATCTGCCATTACCTCTTTCTCTCACATTCCCTTTCATCCCCTTTCTGCTGCTGCCTTTCTTTTCACTCCCTTTGTGTCCCCGTCTGTCAGTCTCTCTCTCGTCTCTACTCCAGGCTTCTCAGGCTCTCCGTACTGTTATGTCTCCTCCTCTCCTCAGCTGAGTTAGGAGCCCTCACAGAGATCAATCTGTGGCTTTCCTCTTTCTCAATTTTGTACCGTCTAAATTAAAATGTGTCACCTTCATGTGCTATATGTTGAAATACATGCTACCGCCTTAAGCCTGGAACATACTTTTGCATCGGTGGGTCTTCTAACATGCACAGGCAGAGTATAAAGACATTCATGCAGGCATTTGCTAACATACTTTCATGTAATGTACATATGTGCTGCAGCCGGCTGCCACATTTACAGAACCAGACGACACAGAAATAGAAAACAAAACAAAAAGAAAACCCTTTTCAACCTAAATATAAAAAACCCATTTTGCTTCTTTGTTTTGCCTCCATGTTGTAACAACCCCAGTGCTGCGGGATAACCAGCTTGTCAATGCATGTTTGATGCCCTGGACGACAGATATGGATTATGTGTAGCTGAGATATTACAATAGTTTCCCCATTAGACTAAAGCTGGCTTTAAGCTTCTGCAAATAATGTATGTAAATGTCTCTAATCTAATCTACGCAGAGAAGGGCGTTATGGGTAATCCTGTGTTCCACTTACCCCGGAGGTTGGAGCTGGGAATGATGTCACATCTGAGTTGACCGCATTCTAGTGTAACAAGTCAGAAAATCAAGATGTTTACAAAACCAGTTCACGCCAGGTTAGCCACTGTTAGCAATACCAGTTGATAACAATGCATATCACTGTATTTTGTGCACACAAAAACCACAGCAACAAGTCCACAGATAGGAGCTGGACAGAACTGTGACTATGACTGATTTAATGAAACACAAATAAGACAGGGGTGCTAATAAACAGCTTATTACTGCAGTATTGACCCCTGTTGATGCATGAGGCAGCCATCTCGGATTTTGAGGTTGGTGTAGG
This sequence comes from Epinephelus moara, assembly GCF_006386435.1. Taxonomy (NCBI): domain Eukaryota; kingdom Metazoa; phylum Chordata; class Actinopteri; order Perciformes; family Serranidae; genus Epinephelus; species Epinephelus moara. Next base: position 31,967,323 of record NC_065511.1, on the reverse strand, counting down.
TGAAGTTCCTTATGACTTTCTGAATTGCAAATCCAACTTCATGGGGCGTTCCTGTTGAAATTTCTGACTGAGACTCAGAAATTTGGACTTCTCACGCACCATCACTCTACGTTGCAGAGACTTGTAGAGGAGCAAACACACTCCTGCCAAATCCCAACAACAAGTTGTTCAGACCTGTGCATCGAGGAAGGACATTGGTTAAATAAATTCCTGTTGGAAGGCAGGTTAAAAGCAGAGAAGGAAAAAAAACATTGTTACACATGTTGTGTGTGTACAGGTATCAAAGTAACAGCCATGTGAATGTCTCTAACCGAACTCCGTACATGTTTACCTTCTAGCAGCCCAGAGAAGCATGTTTCAGTCGAGCGGCAGCCTTCCCTAAAAAATTAAGCAAATGCAAAGTGACTAAAAAGGGAAGTTCCTCCAATGGCCACTTTAGGCTGGCTCCAAAAGCAAGTCAATCCCTGTAGACCCCCATGTTAATATGCCCAACTTAGAAGCAGAAATGAATGTTTACAGCCTGGAACAAAAAAACATTTTTTCGTCTCTATAGCTAATTTCCTTGTTTATAACAACTGCACTACCTTCTTTACACAGAGACAGCGCTATAGGACTACAACGAAGTCTTTTCTTTATGCGGCCTTTGCTTGTTGACACAGAACCAAACAATGGCAGCATATGGGAAGCAAAAGAGGCCTGACGGATGTGACATGTAAAACAACAGCGTCAGCCTTTAGTGTGACAATAGCAGTGGCGTGGCAATAACAATTACTTACCATCCCTGTTATATGGCGACTGATCTGGTCCTCTGCTTGGAGGGTAAGGACCTCCTGAACCTCGTCGTTTTCCCAATTTGTGGACATTTTCAGCCGCTGTTCTTTGAGCTAGCTTCTAACTGCTATTAGCTGCTCTTTAAATCTCTCGGTGGTGAGACGCACACATAACATGTAATCAAAATGTCACAGCCATCCTGTCTGTGGTCCCATCCTGCTTGCTGCCTCTTTTACAGGGGCGCTGTTACTATGTTCACTGCTGGCTTAAAGACAAGACAACTCTACCCCCCACCCCCATTACGCAATCGTACCTCTTTCAATACCTTTAATTATGGCTCGGTCGAAAACAGCACAAAATTCATGCCATGGCCAGGCAGTGTTAAAGGGGTTGAATTGAAATATGGTCACTTCTGGCTAAAAATTCCAAGATGGCGACAGCCAAAATGGTGAACTTGAGGCTTCAAAACATGAGTGATGTCACAGTCCTGAAGTATTAGACAAATTTGAATTTTGACCAGATGATGGTGCCAGATAAAAAGTCAGGAGACCGCCAAAGCTGTTCGGCTTCATCGCCTGGTAGCTTTAAAAGTTTGTGCCAAAATTTGTGGTAATCTAGGGAGTAGATGTTACTGCATAAATGAAAACTTTGACCTGCTAGTGAAGGAAAATTTAGAGAAGCAAATAGGATCCATCCATTTATGTCTCTAACAAATTTCAGGACAATGTGTGTAGTTATAAATGTTGTCAAGATATCTTACTAAAACCCAAAAATGTCAAACAGCTGGTGGCGCTGGAATAAATATCGGGATCATCAAAGTAGGTTAACGTCACCCTTTTGAGACTATGAACTGTTTGTAAAAAAACTGTCCACCCCAGGGTTGTAATGTAATGTATTCGTGAGGCATTTCAAACTGGACCAAAGCAGTGGACTGACTGACAGAGAAACTTATCGTCATACCAACATGGCAGCACCCTCTTCTCCCTGTAAAAGATGATGTATGTAATAGATGATTGCATACATCTTTGTTGAAGCATGTTTCAGTCCTGACTCCTCTCTCTGTCTATGAGTGAGTTTAAAGTGAGTTCTTCTGTCATAATTACTAGTCATTAACGGCGTAGAACAGTGTTCATGTAACACCATTCTACATAAGTAACGATAACCATCAGATGGGTCTTCATGCTCATCCCTTCTGGTTGACCCATTTAAGTCATTCTGTCTCGCTGCTGTCTTTGCAGCTCGCAGAGGTGCCACGACCTTCTGCTGATCTGAAGAAGCCTGGAGGCCTCATTAACTTTAAGGGTTACTAGCCTACTGTGTCCAGACTCGAGGCCGGGGTGTGTGTGTGTTTTCTGGAGTCAGGGTGGGTGTACATGCAAGGAGTTTTTCAAATGATGTATCACTCCCACAGGGCCCTACTACTGTGATCTGCAGTGCTATTACTCAAACCAGCCACCCGAGACACACAACAGATCTGCTGCTACATACGGACACACACAAACATCTTTATGTTGTGGTGACGACTTGATACAGACATTTTGCTAATCAGGATTCTGTGGTTGGTGGTGCGTGTCGGCAGGCCAACACGTTAGTTATTGCTTCTCAGGCATCCAGAGAAAGAAAGATAAGGAAGAGGGGGAAGAAAGAGGGCGGGAGGAAGGGAGCAGAGGGCTATAAGTGGTCACGGGCCACTGGTGGCCATGGCAATGACCTCTGGCTAATTGTAGTTACTGATAGACATGCTGCTTAGAAGTACAGAGATATCCATTTCACTAATAACACACAAAACTAACACACACCCTTCGTCTACTGCGTAAGTGTCTATGCATGTGCATTAACCTCGGGAATCTACCCTCATCATTCTTGGTACGCCTTTAACATTAACTTTTTATTTTGACAGATCTGATCTTAAGCCCGCTCTGTAATGTGGTTTAAGTCTTTGGTTGTTGGCTCTCAGCAGGCTTTGAAGTCGCTAATCTCCATCACCATCACTCCGTCCATGTTGCAGGATCCCCGTCCAAGAAAAGCAGCAGCAGCTTGGCCCTGGGATGTCTCAAACCCTGGGTGTGTTAATATGTGTTAGACCATAACTCACTGCGTACCCGCCCTCTGTTCCACTCATCGGCCTCTCTCACATTTCCACCATCTCGCCTCTTTACTCAGCGGCAGCAGGGTGGGAAATGTTATGTTGATGAGTTGGGCTCTGATCTCCTTGGTAGTAAACAATGTTTTAAGTATCACATTAGTATCACTGTCTCGCCCATTTTTTCCTCATTTCCCATCATCCATCCATATTTCATTCACTTTTTTACTATCATGCACTGCTTTCTGTCTCTTCCCTCATTCTTCATTCTCTTATGTCTTCACTGATTATCTCAGGGTGCTCTTCTGTCTTTTTTTTGTCTTGTGGAAGATCATGTTTTTTATTATTTTCATGCATACAACTGAACCCAAGCCTCCAACGCAATCGCCAGAAAAACTGTTGGCATTGTATGTTTCTTCAAACCACAGCAATGTTACTTTTGCATGTGTAGACACTTTATTTTTCAGCAACACTGTGGTTAACGTGTGATTAGGTTTAGTCACAAAAACTACTTAGTTATGGTTAGGAAAAGAATGTTTGGGTTGAAAATACCTGGCTTTAGAGGCAAAGCGTTGTCTATCCGGAGAAATAAGGAGTGATTTCTCAGTAAAAACCAACCACTTTTTGTGGAAGTATCCATCTTGAAAAACAGTTACGGGTTGCACAAAACAGAATCTTTTGGTACCTATAATGCCGCTGGAAAAACAGCGATAGGCCCTTACCAAACACCCATGTTTGGTGCCTAATAATACGCCAGAGACACGCAGTGACTCGCTTAAGAACAAACAGTTTTTTTTGTTTGTTGGTCTCGAGCAGTGGTCTGCAGCTTGGCAGGCATCTCACCTTGGTGTCATACCATCCACCATCCCCTCCACCCCCAGATGGCAAATTCCTATATAGCCCATATACTACATCACTTTAGAAACATTGATATAATATGTAAGAATGTGCAAATGTAATGTACTCTTGGTTTGCACAAAAGTACAATGCAAACATTTTCTTCTGGCATCTGGGCTAAAGCCTCACAGTCTTAAAAGCTGCCACTGATTATGATAAACCAAATCCAGAGGGTAGCAGATACACTGATCATCTCTCTTCTCTCTGTTTTTTGTTGTTGTTGTTGTTGTTGTATGTCATGCATACAACTGTGTCCAAGCCTCCACCCCAATCTCCAGAAAAAATGCTGGCATTGTACACTTCTGCAAACCATGGATATGTCATACTTGCATGTTATTATGTAGCAGATATTTTGAAACTTTACGTTTCAGCAATGCTTTGTCCAAGGTGTGGTTAGGTTTAGGCACAAAAACCACTTGGTTGTGGGGTTAGGAAAAGGGCATGATGGAAATGCAGCAATTCCTCAGTAAAAACAAAACAAAAAAAAAACATTTTTTGTGACTATTCCCGCTGGAAAAACAGCAACGGGTTGCTACAAAACACCTACGTTTGGTGCCTAAAAAGCTTCTGGAAAAACAGCAATGAGTGGCTACAAAACACCCACATTTGGTGCCTAAAAAGCCGCTGGAAAAACAGTGACAGATCACTACAAAACACTCATGTTTGGTGCTTTAAAGCTGCTGGAAAAACAGCAACGGGTCGCTACAAAACACCCAGATTGGTGCCTAAAAATCTGCTAGAAAAACAGCAAGAGTTCACTACAAAACACCCACATTTGGTGCTTCAAAAGCCGCTGGAAAAACAGCAACGAGTTGCTACAAAACACCCACGTTTGGTGCCTAAAAAGCTGCTAGAAACACAGCAATGACTCGCTAAAAAACAGCCACTTTTAATTGTTTGTTGGTCTGGAACAGTGGTTTGCAGCTTGGCAGGCACCTCTGCCTGGTGTCACACCATCCACCATCCACACCACAATTGGACGACAAAGTCAGCTCATATACTACGTCACTTTAGAAACATTGATATGATGCTTATGAAACGTGCAAATGTAATGTATTCGTGGTTTGCAGAAACGTACAATGCCAACATTTTCTTCTGGCGACTGGGCTTATGCCTCACAGCCTTGAAAGCCGCCACTGATTAATATAAACCAAATCCAGAAGGCAGCACATACACTTTAAACGATGCTACAGTGAGTCCAAAAATAAAGAAAAACAACTCACATGGATTTCATAATCAGATTGTCAGACCCTCACGTTTCCAACAAAATTTAGAAAAGTTAGAAAACTTAAACACGTCAAAATTAAACAGCCACTCTGATTTTTTAGTGTCTAACACTCTTGTATTATCATAGTTTGTACGAAACATAAGAAAATGAGACTCACTTTCCACTTCTCTCAACTCATCCAGCTCACACGATCAGTTTCACTCTTGAAAACAGTACATTTGAATCTGCCAACCTCACCAGACAGAGGAGGAACACCAGTTCTTATTTGTACAACTTTGTGCAAGAGTTTTGCTTTGACAATAAATCTTAAAACCATTTTTCTTATTTTGATTAAAGCTTACTGTACATTACACCACACACAACATATCACCCTCTTTTTAAAAAAGGCTGAGTAAAGCTCTTTATTGATCTTTATTTAGGTCTTTTCATTTTTCCCTCTCCACCTCTGTCACTCTTCACCCCCCACTGTCCCCTGTGGGCTGTGCTTGGTCGGCTTGTTCTGTTTTAGACACACTGGGAAGGCCCGTGGATTACAACCAAATAAATATAGTGTAAACAAGTTGGCATGAGGCAGTTTTCACATCTGCTTCAGACCTCAACCAAGACGAGTTCACGGCCCACACACACACGCATAAACAGTCACAGAGTCATCACTCCTGCTCAGAAGTGGCATGTCTCTTGGGTGCACTTATCTGGTGGAGCATGTCTGTTTGTGAGCGCTAAACAGTTATGAGAAAACACAGCCATGTTTATATCATTCAAAAAAGTACCAGTAACTAACATGCTGCCAGTGAGCCGACAGCCATATTTCATCCCATAAAATATAAAAATCCTTTTCCACTTTCCACATTCATTTTCCACTTTGTTATAGAACAATTAGTTTGTTTTGGCACAATGGTAAGCCCATAAAGCTTTGTACTTCCCTGCTGCAGATGCTGCCAGCTCAGGGCTGTTTCCGACAATGAGTAGATCATTACTACAGATCAGTGTGACCCAGTACAATGTAGCATTCTTATGTTGGATTGTGCAACTAAGAAAGCGGCTCTGAGAGTTATTATAGCTTAGTCAGGGGCCATAGAGGTGTGTGTGTGTATGTGTGTGTGAGGAAGAGAGAGAGAGAGGCAGTGGGAGTGTATGCGTGTGAAAGAGAGGCAGAGGAGAGAGAGATAATCTGTCCATTTTGTGTCTCCTGCCTCCCCCCTTTCTCTCCCCCCCTGGCCCCCTGGCTGCCAGGCGTCACACCAGTTTATAATAAGGACCCCAAAAAAAGTTGTCGAGCGAACTGAGTGAAAGAGAGAGAAAAAACGGAACCCTTCCCACTCTCCAAAAATCACGGGGAGTGACTGTGACAGGAGGAAGGGGACAGACAGACAGAGAGAGAGAGGGAGAGAGCTGAAGAAGCCCTCGCAGGACTTCATCACATTTCTTTCAGGACTGCGCGGACCACAAACGGACCACAACCTAATCACCAAACCTGGACTGATAATCAATAGCGGTGATTAGTCGCGGAGTGAGACCTGTTGTGGGGAGACTCTTGGAGGAGCATGCGGTTCGGTTTACTATTCAGGTAAAACTTTGACTTTTACAGCTGCAACCTGCTGCCTCTCTCAGCCCGCTTGTACACAACACCACATGGAGGGTTTGCATCCTGCGTGTAGCGGGCATGGTGTTTATATTGGAGGAGGTTTTTTTTAAAAAAGTTTTCACTTTTGTGGCAAAGTTTAGGACTTTTACGCACGACGCTTTCTTTTGCGCACTGGCCGCTGTGCAAGATATATGATAGGAATTTACCCGATGGCATCTGTGTTTAGGTTAGTCTCTCTCCTCAGGGCGGATTTTTGTGAGATTTCCCCCCCTGTTGCATATCTCTGTCTCCGTCTCTGTCCCCACGGCTCTGAGTTTATTCTACAATGCGCCACTGTAGCGGCCAGGGAAACGTGGAACCGGGTAGGGGGTCGTTACTTCGGCCTGAGCGGCTCTGTTGTGTCGGACTGTGCGGGACCTTTGTCTGTGTTTTTCGGGGTAGTTATGTAGTCTGGTGAGGGGAGGCTTCCAGAGACCACGGCGGTGCACCACACTGGGAAGAAGGGACCAATTACTCTGACTACATGTGGCCTGCGGACTGGTGATTGCGGTGATGGTTTGGTTCGCGCGGTGAGCGCTGAAATGTCCATCTTAGCAAGTCGTGTAGGATCATGTTCAGGCTGTTTTCTTGGCAGATGAACAGATGGTATTCCACTTGTTTCCAATGCACTTGTCTCATGGAGAGTGTTGTGATAAACCACAAGTATGGACAGAACAACTTCTGGTATATTTATCTGAAACTATTCACTTTAAAGGAGGAATATAAGACTTAATCTCAGATGGCACTGCTGTAGTGCGTCTTCCTAAAGCAGTTTCATGTCAAATCCAAGGACACCAACCCCAAATTAAAGGAGACATCCAACACCATCCCACATCATAAACCCAAACTTTGAACATCAGACCTCACATTAAAACTTCCTCACCTTACAAGATGATTTTGGATGTTGTGACTGATTGAATGTGGTTGGTCTGTGTGTGTGCGTGTTAAAGCCACATCCTCAGGGTGTGTATACAGTCCCAGAGAGAGGCATGCGGAGGGAAAACATACTTGCTGTTTAAACCCATTAGTTTGTTAGCGCCTCCCAGGCCTCCCCACATTGATTGAGCTGTTTGCCTGTGAACCCCTGAAGGGAAAAAGAAACTTGTGTTCACCCCGGCCGGAGCCCTCACGCCACCTGTAGTGGGAAAGAAAGTGGCATAATTGGTCGCTGAGGTACAGTTAGGTCACTGGAACATATGATCGGGTGTTCACTCAACATGTTAAACGCTGTTTCTAAACTAAATGTACATTTGGGGGGAAAAAAGTTTAAGAAAGCTGATGACCATTGGACAGGGAACAATGAAAGTCTCTGTGAGTTCACACAGCATATACCAATTCAATGTTTAGGTCATGGAGCAATTATGTCCTTTACAAAAGACCTTATTCAACCTGCTGATGTTTGAAATCTGTTCTTCATCCCTCCAGGCTCTATGTGCTGTGGGGCTTTGTGGTGGTCACGACCTCCGTGACCAAGGCAGCCAAGAGGAAGGTGAGTCATTAACTCATTAGAAGTGAGATGCACAGACAACAGCATCATGATAGAGGGGTGAAAGGTGACAATTAAAGGGAAGATTCACATACTTTAGTGTTGTAAAACAATCCTGACTGGCCCATGTGTACAACAAAAGAGTTATCAGATGCTGCAAATGTTCAAACTGGCAAAGAGATCCCTTCCTTCTTTTTTTTTTCCTCCCCTCATTTTGGCTTTTATTGGACAGTGAAGAGACAGACTGGATACGGGGGAGAGAGATGGGGTATGACATGCAACAAAGGTCCCCGGCTGGAGACCGTTGCGGTTATGTGGCATGTGCTGTAACCATTCTTTGCAAAAATGCATGTTCAGCCAAAGCTAATGTGAGCCTTCACCACCAGTCGCATTCTGTTAAATCAAGTGGATACTCTCCAGTCAAATCAAGTGGATACCCTGCAGTCTTTTCAGTATTAAACTCCCTCTTTGTGCTCGCATCCCTCCACTGCAGCTAAGCAAGGAAACACTACTTTGGAAGAGAGCCACTTGATATGACTAACTCAGACTGATAAAGCTTCCTATCAGCTTCCACTGAACTTGGATCTCATTTTTGTTTAGGGCTGGGTATCATTTAACAAATTACGATACCAATGCCCTTAAAGTGATACCAACGCCACTTAATTCGATGCCTTTTTTTGACTCCATTAAATATCCATCACGTCAATGGAAATAATCAGTTGCGTATGCCACCAGAAGCCACAGCCGTGTAGTATAGCCATACTTTAAACTCTTTTTTTGGTGGCATATCATCAACAAGCTAAACTGCCAACAATGTCAAGTACACAGCGCTCAACTTCACCACACCTCACACTGTATGGGTTTTAGCTGTTGCAGTAGCGGACCCGTTGCAAGCAAAACAATAGAAATAGTGATTATGTGGGTACGAAAATGATCAAATACAGGTATCGTTTGATTGGAGAAGTGTTGATGCTACTTGGTACTTGGTTATTTTAGTCGATCAATCAATACCCAGTCCTATTTTTGTTAGACAACATTTTTTCATGTCCTGTTGTTAACAAAACCAGCTTTTTTCTGATGATCTATTTAGGCTTTTCAAATAGTTTATTTATCTTAAAGTGGCTATAATATTAGTTGTTTTTATACTAACAATGTTTGAATGTATGACAATGTGAAACAAGTTGCTCGCAGTGAAGAAACTCCAGAGTATTTTCATCTGAATCTGCAGCTCCCCTTGGCTTTATGGAGCTTTATTGTGAGTTTTGGGTTATTGTTTAGCTGTCCGGCTGCAATTTACCGCTTTGGTTAACTCTGACTGTTCTCATAGCGTCATAGCAGACACAGTTAGGGACTAGCCGGTGTACAAAGTGGAGCATACAGCAGCTAAACAGCCAAATGTTGCCTTTAGGAGTCGGTGGAGACCAAAAACAGAGCTAAAAGAGAGTTAATATTTGACTTACATTCTTTAGTTGACCAGAAACATGACCCCCTAATTGCTGGATGTGTATAAAAGCAACTGTTTTTTACAAGTTCACAAGAAAAGGAAGGGAAGAAAAACTTAAGAAGAGATGATATGTCAATACTGAGTCCATAACTTGTTTCAGCTGCTCCCAAGAGGCAAAACTGTGTTGCTGCAGGTTTAAATATCCAGTGTGTGGGATTTAGGGGCATCTATTGGCAGAAATGGTATACAATATTCATAACTATGTTTTCATTCATTTATAATCACCCAAAAGTAAGACCTGTTGCTTTCATTACCTTGGAATGAGCCGTTAATGTCCACATAAGGAGCGGGTCCTCATCTATGGAGTCTGCCATGTTGTTTCGACAAATGAAACACTGGCTCTAGAAAGGGCCATTTGCATTTTCCTGTTTTAAGTTGGCCACCATTGTCCTTCTACACACTTGGCACTAGGGAGAAGTTTCAGTTTGTTGCGATCTGCAACTTCACCACTAGATGCCACTAGTTGCTACACGAGACCTTTAAAAAGTGACGATATGTTTTAATGTGTTGACAATTTGTTTAGCTGCCGCCAAGTGGCAAAAATCTGTTGCTGCTGGTGGAAAGGTCCAGTGTGTGGGATTTAGAGGCATCTACAGACAGAATATGATATTTATAACTAGGTTTTCCTTAGTTTGTAATCATCTGAAACTAAGAACTGTTGTGTTTTCATCTTATATACAAAAGTACTGTCAGTAAAGTGTTGACCATGTTGAAGCCAAAATGTGTCTCTCGCAATGAAGTTGTTCTTAATACTAAAAAATAAGGAGAAATTTTGATTTGGTCCCCCATCTCATGCACTGGACACTGGTTAAGGACTGGATCTCTTCACTGCCAATATGCAGAGGAGAAAAATTACAAAACTGAAAGAGTTCAATGTTCATATGGGCACGTCAATATTGTTTTAAGACAGAATTTAAAACGTGTGAACCTTTAGAGGGGCCCACAGCTGAAAGGGGGCCCCCAGTAGTAAGATCATTTGTTTTGTTTTTTAAATGTAATAACAGCCGTAGAAGAATTCACAGCTTCACTCCTGTCTGGTTCAGGCCTGGCCGTACAGTGTCGCAGGAGTTTAACCAGTAGCTCCAGAGGTCAGCGGTGGCTGCTGCAGGGTCACTGCACGGAGCTCATTAATGGTCCCAGTTATGTGGCAGCTGTGTGTTTGATGTCACTCATTACAACAGACCACACCTCCCCACCAGAAACACACACACTCAGAGTCATTAGGCCTGTCTGCCCCCTCTCCTCCATCTCTCTCACCCCTTTCTCTTTCCTTTTCTCCCACCCTCCTGCCATTTTACCTCAGACAGAGACAGGAACTCTTTTAATCTGGATAATACATCAGAGTGCACATGCACAGACACACAAGTATGTGTCTTACACCTGTCCCCTGCTCCCCACAAACCCACAAACAGTTTGTACAGTATGTTTACTCCCCCATGTACACACAAATGTACACACTCAAAGAGAGGGAGAGGGGAGAAGTGGAGCGCAGATTTATGTTTTGGTTCTTTCTGAATGGAAACTTTTGTTCAGCGCTCATGTTTGCTGCTTTGCCAACCAGGCCAATGCTTCAGTTATGAAATGAGAGGAGAAACATTTATCTGCAGCCACAGAGGCAGACATCAAAGCCTGAACCTGGCACCCACATACGTGCACTCACACATATAATATATACGTATATATATATACAAACACATGCACAGCCAGATCAGCCCCAATGTTGTCGTTTCTGGAGCGTGTTCATATGACACCAACTCCAATGAATTTATCCATCTGCTCATAAGCTGCTGGCAGGTGACCGAGTCTCCTCTAAGCCCGAGTGAACTATGAAAGTTCAGGATTTATATTTTGGCCTCAGAGGAAGGAAACTCACGAGACTGCAGCTCATCAGTGGACTCAGTTACTGTGAAGAAATAAGTCCCTCCAGAGATTTTTGATTTTGCAATGGCAACGTTTTTGTTAAGTTGAGTACTTCTTCAAAATATCGCCAAGGCTGGCAGTTTGACCCTTTTTACAGCAGAGGTAGAGTTACAGTCATTTGAAGAGCACTTTCAATTCAATTAAGTTTCTTCAGCCAGTCAACCTTTTTTTTTAACTGAGTTATTTGTTGCCAGAAGCTTTTCATTCAGCCCAAAGTACAAAACATACCGAGAACTGACTTCTGAATTAAATGCAACACAAAATCAAGAATTTTTTTAAAACATTTTCTCTTGGAAGTGGAGTGAAAGGAGAAAGAGATGCTGAATCATTATTCAGCATCTCTTTTTTTAGCATCTCTCAATTAAAGCTTTGAAATAGAAACACAGTTTTATTGTGGTAACCAGATTAAAGGAGCTAAGATAAAGCTACGGAGTTACTCACAGTGGCCTCACACAGATTTTTTGTCCAGCTGAATGCTGAAAGGTGGTGATGATGGACTGGTTACCTCATGAACAGATGAGCTTTTGTTTAAAATCAGTTGTTTTTGGGGGTGGAGGAGTGATGAGGGAAAGTGTAGAACAGATTCAAGGTAATTACCTTAAATCTTACACTTAAACAGTGTACATAATCTCAGAGAGTAATTAGATCTTAAAAGATTATTTGATAAATCCATTGATAAGAAATGAATTAGCAACTATTTTGAAAATCAAAGTGACAAAAATTCACTGATTCCAGTTTGTCAAATGTGAGTATTGTCTCAGTGTCCTCATTAGTCCAGCAACTATTTTGGTAATCATCATTTCAGTCATTTTCTCTCTTTTTTTTAATCCTCTTTTTATTGAGATAACCAACCAAATATCCACCATATCCAACATTTTGTCGTCTCTTATACATTTCTGAGGGTTTTTTTAAACATAAAAACAACTTAAAGCAGTGGTTCCCAACTGGTCCAGCCACAGGGTCCACATTTCTCCTTCGTCATTAGATTGAGGTCCACATAGTTTAGTGCGTATGTGCTAACTATGCATGCTGCAGTTGCTCTTGATACCAACTTTTAGCTTTCTTTGTACTTGTATTTACAATTTCCCCTTGGCGATCAATAAAGTATTTCCGATTCTGATTCTTATTATGATTAATACATTCAGTGTCATACTTGTGTTTGGCCATGTCGTCGAGCTAGATTGCTGTCTCTGTCACATAGCTGTCCATTATTCACTCAATCTACAGCAGGAAATGATACTTTTAAAAAAAACAACTCTGAAGAAAATTCATTGTACTTAAAAATTAAGTGTATTTTTTACAAACTTGACATGGTTCTGAGTCGCTTGTGGTCCATTTAGAATCGAGCCGCGACCCACTTTTGGAACACGACCCACCAGTTGGGAACCACTGACTTAAAGTGTATCAGTACTTATCTCCATATTTATCCTCACAGATGTATACACACACACATATATATAAACACATACGTACATATATCCATCCACATGTTTTTTTAATCAGTCATTTTAATTGAAAAAAAACTAAAAAGAAAAAAATGTTCTCTCTTCTCTGTTTTGACTCATGCACCTGTATCTACCCTCTCTCTTCTCTGTTTTGACTCATGCACCTGTATCTACCCTGTACCACACCTCATACAGCGTGTTTCTACTTTTGATTTTAGGAATGATTCCAGTGTAACAAGTAATAGAGCATTAATTCAAAATCTGTAGCGACTGTTTCCTCTTTCATGGGAAGTCTGATCTAATTGGCGATTCATACAGATGTTATAATGGCAGTTTCAACATACCACAGTTCCCAGGCCACTTAATCAGCGAGGTGTCTCAGTTTTGACTCATGTTTCAGTTCCTTTTCTTAAGATCCCTAGTATTCACACGCATCGGAAAAAGTTGAATGAGGTTTTACTGAGAATACAAAAAAGGGAACAAGACGACAGGCCAAGACCCTCTTAAGTCACATCTTGTGCGGTCCACTACTGACTCGATGTCCTGTTTCTATATATTCTCATCGTATCCCTTCACTACACTTGAGCACTGCATAACACGGTCAAAAACCTGTTACAATCCAAACCAACACAAACTTTATGTCGTCTTTTACACACAATCTCCTTTTCTCTGCTCAATAAACTTCCATATGGCACCAAACCTGGCGTAAATAACTGTGCTTGTATTCTCAATAAGAAAATATAATGAGACTTTAGCATAGTCCACTACCATACACTACTCAAAATGTACAGAAAGGTTCTGCAAACTTAAGTTACAGCAGAACCTACATGATATGTCATATTATAATAATACCTCAAAAGTGAAATTTTGCACTTATTTCTCATTTCTTTAGCTCCACCCAATAAAGTGTAATAGTTGGTCTGCCCCAAAAAACATGGAAATGATCTACTTTATTTGCTCCACATGGTCTCCATCACTTTGTATCTTGGTTTTTTTCTGTGCTGCTGTTATAGAAAATTTAATTTCTGTCATTTTCAAGCAACAATAGTGAAAAACTCTCCAGTTCCTCCTTCTTAAGTGAGAGCTGTACCTTCTTTTCTTGGTTGTATCAGTTATAGGTCATATATCTCAATATTTTGGGGTGTGGGACTTTGATTGACCAAACACAACATTTAAAGACGTCACTTTTGACTCTCTTTTTTTTTAAAATCATATGGTTTCCTTGTTGACTGGTACTGGTTGGCAGCTCAGTGGTGTGTATACTGAACATAATTAATACGTGTGTGTTTCTGTGTGTGTGTGTGTGTGTGTGTGTGTGTGTGCCAGGTGGCAGGCAGACGGTCCAGACAGGTGTTTGACGCAGAGCCTGTGGAGGGGGTGTGGTCAGTCTGGGGGGAGTGGTCTGAATGCTCTCAGACCTGCAGCGTAGGCGTCTCACAGAGGAGCAGGAAGTGTTTACCTCCTCCACCTCCCCAGAACCCTCCCCTCTCCCACTCTCCACCTAACTGGGCAGGTTATGTGCCCGGAGGCATCGGAGGTCCTGTCATCTCACCTTTGCGCCCCTTTTACCCTCCTCGTTACCCCGGGCAACACCAGCCTTATCACTCCCCATCAATCCCCACCCATCACAACCCGGGGCTGCCTTTGTATCGGAATACCAATACCGGGGGAGGAGTAGGAGGAGGAGGAGGAGGAGGAGGTGGAGGTGGAGGAGCTCCTGTACCAGGACAGGCCAATCCAAACCCTCCTTATTACCAGCCAGAATTCCCCCCAACCAATCAAGACCATGTGTCTGTTTACCGATCGCCCTACCACGCCCCTTCACACGGCTACAACCAGCCAGCACGCATCATCAGGAGACCAACCAATCCAGGAACAGCGAGGGCTGCAGGGAGCAGAAGGTCGATCTCTGCCAATCGGGACGGTTTGCCTGCGAGGAGGTGAGTGAGACTGGCAAAGAGTTAAAGGGACAGTTCACCCTAAAATCAAAAATACATGTTTTTCCTCCTACCTGTAGCGCTGTTTATAAATCTGGATTGTTTTAATGTTGCAAAGTGTCAGAGATATTGGCCGTGGAGATGTCTGCCTTCTCTCAAATAATGGAACTAGATGGCACTCAGCTTGTGGTGCTCAACGCGCCAAAAAAGCACAATTAAAAAAACTCAACAGCAATGTCTCTTTCCAGAAATCATGACCCAGTTACTCAAGATAATCCACAGACCTTGTTGTGAGCAGTTTCATGTAGGAACTATTTTCTGTCTACTGAACTACACCCGCCAACTGAATAACTGCGAGAAAAGAAGCGTGCATCAGCTGCTAGCTCACCTAGTACCACTGAGCTAGTTAACGTTACAGCTCAGCCGAAGACGACGCCATTAATGTTAACATCTTGTGCTGTCACAAGCACAAGCCTCTTGTCCAAGACTAGATGCACGTTTCCTTCAGCAGCATGATTCGGATGGCGGGTGTTTGTGGACTTTGGTTGAAAGAAAATGGTTCCTACATGAAAACGTCCCAATAAGGTCTGTGGATTATCTTGAGTAGCCAGGTCATGATATCTGAACAGAAACATTGCTGTTGAGTTTGTCAAACGTTTTTTCAAATGTAAAATGCGCCACTCAGTATGTATTTAAGATGCAATTTATTATTCATTACACTTTTCCAACATTTTCTTGTAGTTAAAAGTGTTTTTTAAAGGTCAAAAGGCAGCAGACAACACAGCAATACTGATTTAATCAATTTTCATTCAGAGGATGCTTTTACGTGGGCTCTGCTGAGCCCCACGAGTTTTCCACAAAAAGTGACTCAAGCAAACAGGAAGTGAGATTTGCCTTGCTGGCAGAAAACGTACTGATGACATGGCATGAAACTTCTGTGACCTCTGGGAACTGCAACTCAGAAACAGCGATGAGTTATCAACAAAGACGTCACCAAAACAAAAGATTCCTCAGAGTGCCATTTGATGCACACGCTCATGATTCATTCAGGTGCCGTTAGTTAAAGTGCTGACATTGTTTAAGCATTAGAGAGGGTTTGTTATGAAGTTTTGAGTGTTGGGAGTTGGAGTTATGCCCGTAGCTGGTATTTGCTGTGTTATTACATCAGTACTTCTGGCTCTTGTCATACAAACAGGCACGGCATTACTCTGCCCGCTCACCGCAGCCTGCTGGCTCAGTCTTAGTTATGATTGTGTTGGACAGCTAACATGAGCTGTATCTGAAATGTATCCTGTGTTTCTGTTTTCTTTATCTCTGTCACTGCCTCTGGCTCTCTCTGTGTCCGTCTCTAAATCTTTATAAATACTTCCTTATTCTTCTCCTTTTTCCTTTTTTGCCTCTTTCTTTTTCACTCGCAGGCCTTCTGCCATCCGTCCAGGTCAGTTTGGGTACGGCAGAGTCCCGTTCTCTCTGCCTTTGCATCGTCCCAACCGCCAGGCTCGCCACACTATTAACGGCACTGATGTTGAAACACCAACTGGAGTCAATGAAGATGACGTAGACAGGACAGAGGAAGAGGTGACAGGGAGTGATGGAGAAGATAGTGAGGCAGGGAGGCGTGACGAGGAGGAGGAGGGCACAGAGGGGCCTGCTGCTGAGGAGTTTCCCACGACAACCACCACAACTGGCAACCCACACCGCCATGTTGACCGACCCCCACAAACCAACACAGAGCATGTGAGGGCAAGAGAGCGAGCCCCGCCCTCTCACCCCTTCTCACGCTCCTCATCACCATCTTACCTATCCAGCCGCCATCGGTTTGATTGGCACTCTGTCACTGCCCCGCCTCCTCCCGTCCCTCCTCTGTCCCGACCAAACTCCCCCGCCATCTCGTCACCTTTTTCCCCTCCTCTCCACCGCTCCAGTCCAGTGCACAGAGAAAGGGAGCTCCACCCAGGCTTCAGCCCCCACGCCCCCCATGCCCCACCACCTGGCGACATCTACCCGCTACAGCACCCCCACATCCCGCACCTGGGAGTGGAACCAGGCAGGGATGGAGGAAGAGGAGCTCCTCAGGTGTACAGATGCCCTGGGCCAGAGAAGGAGTACCGCAGGTGCTTTTCGCAGGTAAGATCTCCACACGTAGACACCAGAAACATCATCTTTCTGGCCTCACACCCTTTTAATAACCTCAGCAGTTCACTTTCAACTCCTCAGTGTGTGTTCCCCCACTCACCTCTGCTTTATTCAGCCTGCAGTCATGCTCGATTTATATGCATGCCGTGTGCTGAAGGGAGCAGTTAGGCGGGCGTAAACGGAGGAGCTGAAGGTCAGCAGAGTGTATTTGATAGGTAGATCATTCCCCAGCTCCAACACTAGCCGGTTGTCCATGAGCACTCGGATGGAAACTGACTGCTACTGCGTGTGTGTATTCTGGGTCACAACCAGAATACACACCTCCGCTGTGAAGCTATACACGTGTCTGTGCGACTGATTGCACATACGTGTGAGGATAAATTTATGCCAGAACCTGTGTGTCAGTGTGTTGCAAATGCGTTTGTGTCAGTGGCACAGTGTGTATCGATGTGATGTGCTGTCTGGCTCGGGGCCTGCGGGGATGATTGGATGATTGCGACCTGCTCCATACCTCTCAGTGCGGCTCAGTGCGAAGCATTATCAGTAACAAAGTGTGCGTACGTGCTGCCAAAAAGAGGAGCCCTCAACACAGACAGGGCAGTTGTGTCTAAACTCACCCTCGACACACAGGTGAGAAACTGAGGTTGGCCTTGCTGTAACTCAGGTTTCAGAGACAGGAATGCCACGCTTGATTTCACTCAATTAAACGTGAGATTGAGGGTGAATATGGATAAAGAGTTGAAGTCATCAAGTGTTCCTCCTCGAGATCACATCCACAATGGCCTTAAATAAATTTATTCTGCATCCATTGCTACGGGGGAATATTTAATTTAAAGCATAAAGTCCAAGGATGTTAGACATTTATAGGCGGCACCTGCAACGTGCAAAAACACATGTGACACATTTCACATATGTTAAGCTAAATCAGCTGCAGTGTCTCACTTGGCTGGCGTGCACATTTGCCTGCTTCAAATTAAGAGCAGGCTGTCACACAACCCTCCGCCATCTTTGTCATTTTTCAAACTTCAATCAATCAATTCTTGGCCCTGGAGAGAGTGACATGTGGAAAGTCACAGACTTCAGCTTGAATGTTTTTTTAAGAAATTTTCTTGCACAAGCACGAAAATTTAACACCTGCAACTGCAGCGTCTTCCTTCAGTCCATAAGTGTGAATGATAACTTGTAGTGAGGCATTTGGTAAGAAATAACTGATTTGTGGATGTTGTGCATGATACCTGTAGGACTGGAAATTGAACCTGAATACTCTTGACTCTGAAATGTGTGTGTAGTTTCAACAGAACGCCGATTCGGACTAAGTGGATACATGCAGCAATAGTTTGATTTTCAATTGAATTATCTTGGTGTGTTAGTTGAGCTACGGATAGTCCAATTTCAGCCGGACTAAGCTGTTTACATGCATTTAAAAGTCCGTTCGGACTAAGCCAGTAATTTGATTTTCTCAAGCTGCATGTAAACATACTGAGTGGCATCATAGCCCCTTTGCGTTGTCTGTCAGAAGCTGCCATAAATTGACTTTTTTATCCAGTTTCAGGCCTTTTTTTTTGTGTGATAAACTGAATGAAGGATTTTAGTCTTCGGACATCTGGATCTTAAGTTATTAGAGAAACAAGCTGAGCAAACTTTAGCAGCAGCTCGCCTTCAGCCCCTGCTGTGCCAAACAGCATCAGAAAACACAGATTTTTAACATGAAACAGCTTTATTCTGTGTTTTTACCAGTTTAAATAATTTGGTGCATTTGTTTTGGAGAGGAAGAGACCTCTGCAAAAAAATTGGCTTAGGTTAAAAAACCTCCTGAACACTAAAGGAATCCTAACAGAGAGAAACTCACTGTAATGATGGCATTACTTTTGTCATTGTTTTGACTGAGAGACCTGTAACAACAGAATATTACATATTAGTAAGTATTGTTTGGTATGTGGACTAAAACAGTACTAAGTCCTAGATATGGATAAAAACAAAAAGCAATATGATCTAACATCTCTCTTGGGCTTATCAGAGTGACATTTTAAAAAAGAAAGCAAAATGCACCAGTTGTAAAGTATGACTCATGCTCGAGTTTCATGAAAATCAATCAACCACGTGTGAGATATCGCATGTGATGGATGGAGGAACAGATGAGTGAAATAAAACAGAAGCAAACTGATCCATCGTCCCGTTTAAGATTTGATCGTAGGGATAAAAATACTCAGAGTGACATGTGACCGGGTTATTTATTCCAGCAGGCCACTTGTAGCAGGTCTGTCTTAAGTGAGAGCGTATAGGGGGAGATGATAAGATTAAAGTTCAAATACATCTACACACATGCATTTTCACCCTCACACATTATTTCTACAACTGGCTCTCATCGAGGGGAAGTAGACTCTTGAATGTGGGGCCAGGTTGGCACTTGTGGGCCCTTGACTTGTCTCTCTTTAGATAATTTGGCAGCCTCTCTTGCCCTCTTTTATCCCCCTCTCTTTCTTCTTCTGTGTCTCTGCCCGGCTCTGTGTGATAGTCCCCCATGTTAAAACAGATTTAGTAGCTGGCAGAATACTCGCCCTGTGTGTGCCAGCAACGCTAATAGCAGTCCTGTGACGGCTGAGCCTGACTCATTGGGTTACATATTTACCCAACATTAGCCGCTGCTTTAGCCGTGTTGCTCCTGCAGGGTCCACATTTTTATACGTCTTTTCATTGTTTAAAAGTTCAAGTGCTGATGAAGGCAGGACTTTGCCCAGGCCTGTATGAACTATATATATATATATGTGTGTGTGTGTGATTGAGGGAGTGAGCCAGACTGAGTGTGACACATCCTATTATCTATTAGGTGTGTTTGTCATAACACACCGCGCCTGAGGCCCATCACAAGTGTGATTGGCTGTGTGTGTGTGCATGTTTTTACTGTTGCGTAGAAGCAAGTGGGGAACCAAGAGAGGGACAGAGGAAATGAGAAGGGCAAGAGGGGAAGAGTGTGTGTGTGATGTGGGTGATGTGTGTGTAAGTGTTAGAGTGAAGGAAGTGACGTAGTTAAGTAGTAGTGAAAGAGAGCTCTGTTTTTAGAAAATCTGCACACAGTAGTGGGAGGGCGAGCTAAAGTGCGAGGGGCGAGAAAAGGTGGGGAGGGAGCGAAGCAAAGAAGAAATGGAGATGAAGGCTGGTGAGGATGTGTGTGTTTAGGTGTGTGTGGAAGGACAGAGCCGGTCCCGTTAGTGGAGGCAGCGACAAATAGAGCGGGATGGAGAGAAAAAGATTCTGCAGGAAGACAAGAGGATGTTTGTGTCAGAGGAAGAGAGGGATTCATGGAAAAGTGTGTGTTGGTGTGAGCGAGCACAGAGTGTAACAAGAGGAGAAGTTATTCTGTCAGAGGGAGAGGGGAGGAAAAGGTGGAATTTGAGAAGAAGCTGAGTGAAAAAAGGAAAAAAAGGAATGGAGACACACCAGCTTGAAGCAGTCATTTCAGAGAAAGACACACTCCTCTTCCCGTCTTCTCCTCTCTCAAGTCTTTGATTTTGCTGATTCTGAAAGCATTCCCTCTCGCCTTTCTGTCCTCCTTTTCAGAGTAAATATTTGCAAAGAATCACTAACAGTGTGAGCCTCTGCAACAGCAAGTGAGGCGAGATCACAAGCATGTGGATTTAAGATGCGTGTAAGTAGGAGGTCATCACCACAGAGCCTAATAAGATCAATTGCAGCACAATGAGAGAGTAATTTCCAATGGAAAATATCCTGGCAGCAACTGTTGCTGTTTGAAAGCACTGTTTAATGTCCAAAACACAAAAGAGAAAAGCTTTGTGTCGGTGAAAATGAGAAAGAGTTTTTTTCCTAGTGCTGCAACGAATGATTATTATCTTTCTTCTGGTAAAAGCCTAAAGGGGATCATGTATTTGGTTGTGTGTGTGTGTGAGTGTGTGTGTACCCGTCTGTCTGCTGCTAATTTGGCAAACTACTGGACCAATCAGCCTAATATTCTGTGTGCACATTGATGACTGTATGTTCAAGGACCTCTCGTGGTTGCAGGGAATAATAATTGTTGAGAAGACTGTTTTATTGGCTGTTTCATATCGTCACTGACTGCTGAATCCTCACTCCTCTTAACCGGCAGGTAGTGGTTGCAGTTTTTCCATAACTGTCTTGGCTAAGAAGAAGAAGAAACTGTACTGTCTTTTGTAGGCTTTATTTTGGTCTTTGTCATGGCTCAGAAACTGACATCCATAAAAAGTCTGGTCTCATTTCAAAAGGGGGCATCCACAGATCAGTTCTATTCCATGATATGTTATGATCTACTAAAGTTAGGCATGATAGGAGAGGAATAAATCTATGTTTTGTTGTTGTTATCACCCTGCAGTGTTCTGGCTGCCATGGCTGCGACATGGTTTCATTTCCTATTATGTATGACCACACCAGGAGTTTAAGAAGCAGTGTTTTGCCTGCCTGATTTGACAGACTTGCAGATTTTGTTGATTTGGTCATTTTCCCTTGATGTTTATGCTTCTACCATACATAAGTGGGCTGCGTAGTTAAATTGTGTATTTTTTTGTCTGTTTTTATTGTGTTTATTGCTTTTATATCCTGCTGATTGTGCTGTAACCTACAGAAAAAGTTAATACTGTTAAAAGTCGAGTTATGAACAACTTGGATGAAAGATTTCTTGCTATATTTTAGTTATAAAAATACATTGATCCTCATAGTTGCATTGCATCTATATTTTACATACAGTGTCTGTTAGCAGGAAAACTCGATCTGCTTAATGCAACACACTGCAGCTCCATCACAAATAGATGAGGTCTGTATTTTGATAGGCTTCAATGTGCTGCAGTGTATCTGCTAAAATTGTCTAGAGTGGCTGCAGTTTCCTCGGGCGGCCACATAGCAGCCAGAACACGACCATGTGGTGGAGATATGCCTTCTACTGAGAGCCTTTTTCTAGTTTTCACCAATAAATGTGACGATGACTTTTAGAAGGATTAACTAATTAATTGTTTAACCTATGAAATGACAAAAAAGGACTAAAGAGCCCTCTTAAAATGTTTCATTTTGACCGACCAACAGCCCAAAAATTCGATATATGACAGAAAAGCAACAAATTCTCAAGCACACTATTTTGGTATGAAAAATACCTACTATGATTGATTGATTATCAGAATAGTTGGGGATTCTTTTCTGTCAATCAAATAATTGTTTAATAGACCAAATGTTTCCGTGCTAATACAATCCATCCTTAGCATGAGAACCAGATAAATCTGTGAGCGCATGCTTTATTTGCTCTGGCAGATGTGTCTGTGCCCCCTGCCGTTCAGACAGATTTCCAGCTGACCTGGCCAGGTCGGGCCGATCACAACTGTTTATCCAATATGGGGCAGGTTTCAGAACGATGACTGACAACTTGCAGAGCCTTCCCGCTTTCCACAAATTACGTGATGATGTCATTTATGGCTGGCGCACCCTCACACCAGGGTCACTAGAGCGAGCATAAACCTAGCTTAGTCAAAAGGAGCGCTGTTGAGGCATTTTCAAAAACAACCAAGATGGCTGCCGCTGATGTAAAACTTTCTATTTAAAGAACTATTTTCAAACTCGCATGGCAAAAATGGCAACACCCGTTCACAAACATGTTGATGCTTCAACCATCACAGCTCATCTCTGCACTCTGTGGTCTGTTTACATTTGTCCGTCGCTCAGTGCTACTTGCTCTGATTGGTTGGAGATCTGCCGAGCTGTGTCCAGAGGCATTTTGATCTGCAGCCGTCGATAGAGCCCATTGGAAATCAAAAATAATCTGAGAGGTTTCAGACTAATTTGCATTTGCAGTTTGGTCTGGCAACATCAGTCTGGTCCACCCAAATACACACTGGTGGAGATTACTGCGGGGCTGAAAAAAGTTCTTTTACAACCCTTGTAGTAAAGATACAAATATAACACTGCCCTTCATAACTTGTCAGGTCTCCGTCAGGAAACCAAACATCAATTTAAGTTTGGTAAGTGCACTATAACCAGCCCCATGGTAACTGGTTATTTTCTAGATTGATTTAAACACAAATAAATGCAGGGTAAAGCATTCACATACCAAAGAACCTCTGACTTCATTGTTCCCACCACAGAAATAACACCACAAAAAAACACGTAATACTTGAAACACACACAAAAATGTCAGTGATCTCGCTCCTGTAGCTGAAACCTGAGGAGTTTGTGTTGTGCCAACTCTGCACGCTAACGTGGCTTCAGGCTGCGGCGGCGAGAATCAGATGATCTAATCACACTCTGTCATTACACAGGCGTTGTTACACAGGAAATATATTATTACGACTATCAGCGCGGAGCCACACTCGTCAGCTTAATGACTGTGCGCAGACCCTGCCATGCTTACTGCTGTTCTCACGAAGTGACAAACAGGCCCAGATGTTTTTGTTTGTAGAGCTTGAACACACACACACACACGCAAACACTTTGAGTCAGACTGATCTGTAATTTCTTTGCTTTAGTAGTTTTACAAGCAGTACCTGCTTCTCTACAAAGACCAGGTACATCTGCTTGTTAAAGTCTGTTTATATCAGCTCCTGTGTGCCCTGAGTTTCCTTCTTTCATCTTCCTTTTCATCCATCTCTGCCTGTTCTCTCATTCACTTCCCACCACACCTTTAATTTCTCACTCTTTTTTACTGATGCAGTCTTTTTTTAAAAGAATAGGTCAGCGTTTTGCGGAATATTTGCTTCCCTGAGTTGGATTAGATAGTTGATACCACTCTAATGTCTGAATGGTAAATATGATGGTTAACTCAGCTTAGCACAAAGACCAGAAACAGCAGAAACTGGCTCTGTCAGAAAGTCACAAAATCCCGACCAACGCCCCTGAAGCTTACTTATTAGCAGATTATATCTTGTTTGTTCAATCCAAACACGAACTGAAGTGTAAAACTGACTACAGGAAATAATCTGGCACATAAACGCCTGTAAAATCACAATTACAGGGACAATTAAAAGTATCTATTTCTCTATCTCTCAATTAGTCGTTATTACACGTCAGTTTTCAGTCTTTTTGCGACGCTCAGCTAACCTACTGCTGACTGCAGCCTTACATGAAACAGACAGATATAAGATCAGTATCTCGTTTGACACTGCATACAAAAGGAATAGGTGTATTTCCCAAAATGTCGAACTAGTCCTCTATCTACGAAAGCCTCATTTAGATTAAAAATCTCCTTTGTTTATGTCCAGGCCAAGAGAGTCAGCGATAACACTGAGGTACAGATAAGGACCTAGGGTTTGGTGATATGAGGTTATATATCAGGGGTGTCAAAGTCATTTTAGTTCACGGGCCACTTAGTCACAGTCTGATTTGATCGCAGGTGGGCCGGACCAGTAAAAAATAATAAACAACTTCAAGTTTTTCCCTTTTCTTTTTGTTTAAAGAAGTACTTTTTAGAAATGCAAATTAATTTACAAGGCAGATGACAAACAGCCTGTGGTGTCTTCAGAAGAATACATGCAATTTAACTCTCAGTTTTTCCACAGACTACTACTCACTGTCATTACATGTGCATTTTTCTATACATTTCCACTCCTGTGTCGTAATCCTGACATCACCACACTAAACTAAAGTGAAAGAAAAGAAGTTCAACTTGCTCCTGAAACATGGCACCTCTCAGCCTTCTCAAGCGCATCACTATTGGGTGTGCAAAGTCACCCAGTGGGCCAGATTGGACCCTTTAGCGGGCCGGGTCTAGCCCCTGGGTCTTAATGTTTGACACCGTGTGGCAGTAGAGATGTGTCCACTGGTAGAGGTTCAGCAATACTGTTTCTACCGCGGGAGCTATTCGGGGCAAAGCAGGGCAGCATGAGCTCGCGAATCCAGCTGCGTCGCAAGGTAACATGATTTGGGCAGACATGGAGAAGAGTGAAGTTAGAAATACAGAAACCTGTAAAGCTTGTAATAATTGTTCTCAGGAATCTTTAAGCTTCCATTTTAAAAGAATTTTAGTTTAGCATTGTCACCTCACAACAAGAGGGTTCCTGATTCGGGAGCCCTTCTGTGCAGAGTTTGCATGTTCTCCCTGTGTCAGCGTGGGTTTTCTCCGGGTACTCCAGCTTCCTCCCACAGTCCAAAGACATGCAGGTTAATTGGTGACTCTAAATTGGCCGTAGGTGTGAATGTGAGTGTGAATGGTTGTCTGTCTCTATGTGTCAGCCCTGTGATAGTCTGGTGACCTGTCCAGGGTGTACCCTGCCTCTCGCCCAATGTCAGCTGGGATAGGCTCCAGCCCCCCTGTGACCCCCAACAGGATAAGTGGTTAAGGAAAATGAATGAATGAATGTTTTATGTCCTTTGTTTTAGACTCAAGTGTTGTCTCATGTGAGGTTGTTGTTTTTTTTGTTAGTATGAAAGTACCACATGTCATGACCCGGCTCATGGGCCATGCAAAATGGGAGACACACACAACTAGAAAGTGCACAGATTCATTGCTAAGAAAAGATAATTGCGAAAACATAATTAAGAGGGGTGTAAATCTGTGTTTCAGTGTGTCAGCAGGTGAATGGGTGAGTGAGTGATGTATGCAGGGTGTATGGTGTAGAACACAAACTGAAAACCAGGCCGAAGCCAAATAAACAAGAACGTGGTGCCGGATGAGGGGAAGAGAGCGGACTGATTGCACAGCCAGGCTTAAATAAGCAGCCACTGGGAGACTGGCCAGGTGTTCGCGGTTGCACGTAGTCAGCTCCGCCCAACAGGACCTGCAAGACACAGCGACAGACACACACAAAGTCATCATAGAAGAAGAAATAATCAAATGTGATGAATTACCATTTCCTAATTGAATTTCCAGACTGTATCATGATATATATTGTTACTGGAATATTGATCACATGTACCGTGATGAAGGATTTTGGCCATATTGCGCCTATAAAGAACATAGAAACAAGATATGCCACAAAATAACGGCATTTCTAAAACAAACAAAATGCAAAAGATTTTATCCTGAAAACAACTAAAGCATTGGCAGGCAGAGGACAGAGCACACAGTTTCTGGGCAATGATTTAAATTCACAGAAAGGGTCCAAATTTTGCAACTTCAGATCCAGTTGCAGAAGGTTCCCGGCAGAGGAAGCAGCATTACTGTCTACAGTAAAAACTCTTTTACATAGTTCAGTGCAGACATTGAGAAGTGCTAATAAAAATGAGCCCTGGGACCAAAGATCATAGCTGTCCACACTTCCAACCTCTCTCACACCCATGTGTTGTTATGAAAATATGTATTAAATCAAGAGTTATCACTCTGTTGGTTTGTTGAAATAAGATGTGGGTTTGTAGAGCCGCTACACGGAAAGTGGAACATGGAAGGGTTGTCATTTCCACTGCCTCGGAGCAAAGTTCTGGTTTCACTTATTGATCATGTGGTTACAGTGTTTATCTAGTGTTTTCTTCTCCTTTTCTTGTCTTTCCTTTTCTTAGAAAACTTCACTTGTTTTGTGGCTCAAACTCAAATTTCTCCTGAGAATAACACTGATGTTTCTCGCTGTTCGTCTGGCGCAGCACGGGGCCTCCTTCACTTGTTGATAGATGAGCCATGTTTCCTCCGGAGGACTCCTGGCAGCCTTGACCTCAAGGCTGAGAGCTGGGTGGTGCCCTGCAAAGCACCGACACACGGCCTCGGTCACAAGATTAGCCTGGGAATGTTAATCGCTGAGAGCAAACACACGTATACCAACATATGTCGTGGATTTGTGTGCATGCATACAGTGATCAGCTCTGGCGTGTGGAGTGTGTTGATTTATGGCCGCGGGGGCCAACGGTCAGTTGTTTTGTCTGTGTAAAGTCGCAGTAATGCCGAAGGAATGACCGGCCAGCCTTAACCTGTATGTAGCACTGAGGAGATACGGCCAGCTGTGCAGGCAGAGACTTGCATGGAGAATGACGACGTGTCACCTGGGCTTTCCCTGCAGAAACACACATGTGGTGAAAGGTTCCCGCTTTTCCTCGTAATCTGTTCCTGCTCAAAACTCATTAGTCTTGTCTGGGTCGCTGTTTGTCTTTCACGTAAGAGTGTTATGTGTGACCAGGATTGACTTGTGTATGTTTTTTTAAATGTGTGTGTGGCATTTGAGTGTGTGTGTGTGTGAAGAAAGTGAACAAAGCTTTTAGCCCTAAGGCAGCAACCCCCTCCTCCTCCTTCACATGCTCCTATATATTGCAGGCAGACCTTTCTTCTCGTGCCCTCTCTCTGGTAGTAAAACACATCTGTAACTTTCACAGCTCCTGTACAAAAACACTGACTGTCTGTCTTTCAGCTGCATTTACTTTTCTTTCACCTGCTCTCTGCTGCTATCCATCTTTCACTCTGTCCCCCTGTCAGTCTGACGCTCAGTAGCAGACAGTTTTTATGTCTTTCACTTCAGGCTTCTTGTGTGTTTACTTACGGATCATGAAGCCTGTCAGTGGCCTTGAAAATATATTATGTAATTTTTCCACATTAAAATGTCTAAAAACGACTAGATCAATATTATATTGATTTGTTAAGTTGTGGACTTACATTATCCCAAACGTTTCCAACAATATTCAAACCCAGCGAAATCTGTTATTTTAATCAAGGAAACAGTCCGTGTCATTTGGTCTGCTCTCAGTGGCGTCATATCCCCTTCGCCTTGTCTGCCTGAAGCTGTCATAAATTGACTTTTATCCAGTTTTAAGCCACATTTTTACGATACACATTTTAGATCTTGCTCTTATTTAACTATAGGTTTGAAGCGTTAGTCATCGGACATCTGGATCTTAAGTTATCAGAGAAACAAGCTGAGCAAGCTTTAGCAGCAGCTCATCTTAATCCCCTGCCATGCAAAACAGCACTAGAAAAACCCTGCTGTTTAACATGAAACTGCTTTATTCAATGTTTTTATTCATTTAAATCCACTGGTCCATTTGTTTTAGAGAGGAAGAGAAAAAACCTGCTGAACAAAGAACACTAAAGGAATCCTAACTGGGAGAAACTGACTGCAATGACAGCATTGCTTCGTCTTTTGTTAACGTTTTGACTTAAGGACCTCAGAGGCCTGTACGATGAAGCAGGATTTGAAGTTAGCGAGGTAACTTCAGGGTTAAATCAGGGGTTTCAGCACTGCAAAGCTGGTTCTCGTTTTACCAGGGTAAATCACTGTGGCAACTAATGCTGAACAGCTAACCTGCTTAACCAGGTTAACTTCAGGGTATCGGATCACAGCCTGTCAACAGACTGACCTGTGATCAATCAGATCACTGAGGAAAAAAGCATCCAAGGACAAAAGTGCGGAGTGACAGGTAAAAAAAAGTAGCCTATATGCTGTTGAACTGGTTGATAACCAGCTTCGTAGTACCGGTTATCCAGACGGCCAATGTGACGGGTTAGTCAAACCAGATAACTAGAAGATATCCTGGGTGAGCTGACCTGGCTTTGTAGAACAAGCCTCCTGTGTCAGAAAGTTGTTCAGGTTGTGTTTTAGGGATGAGTTGTGGTAACAGTGACTGAGAAGTGATCGGAGTTAAAGAAAAATCCCAATGGTATGCAACACAGGTTTTAGTTTACTAGTTTTAACCATCCTTCTTATTGGCAACCTGAGTAGAAATCACTACTAAAACACAAGCAGTCAGACAGACAACCAGATTTCAGACAAACCCCCAAGTAAGATAAACTAAAACTGAGGCACACTTCCCAAACTGTCTCATTGTAAACATCCAGCACAGTTGGCAGACTGACTTCTTGATTCATCTCAGACCAGTTTCCCTTTGCAATAAAGTACTTTTACTAATGTTTTGTTTATGCTCATCTTCTGTTTTACTTCTAAAGCGGTTTAGTTCAGTCTGGCCAAACTGTTGTGTTGTTTACATCCCGTCTGATTGTCTGACCACTCCGGTTTCTTGCCCCGTTGGACTTTATTGTAGTGACGCAGTGCTCCCAGACCTCAGTCATTACTTCAGTGCATAATGTTATCATAACTGATTGATTGCCATGTGGAGTGTAAATGATAACCAGAGCTACAAAAACAAGACCCAAGTTGGAAGAGACTTCACTTTTCCTTTAATCACCTTTATTGAGGTGTTCTTGACAAATGATACCTGCAGAATGGGAAGAAATTTGTTTCTTTGTTTGTAATCATTTATTTATTTACTCTGTAAACAGGGCTGCATATTGTCCTACATCTCTCAATACCAGTGTTGGTATGATACCTGAGTTTCGATACCAAAACAATACTTTTTCTGTACTTCACTTTGAGAAATATGAAATGTTTTACTACAAAAATCACGTTTTTAATTTAACAAATGAAGCTGAAGTTCTCAAATGTTCGACATTGTCTAAACACAAGCAGCTGTATGAAATAAAATTGTCAAAAAATTGGCAAAATTTGGATCTAAATCTGGAACCAAGAAAGAATAAGTAAACAGGATGATGAATATAAACCAGATGGGCGATGCCTGCTTCCAGCATTTTACAGTTTTTAGGTATTCTGTGCAGTTTGTTCCTGAGCCTTGGTGTTGAAAAGACAGAAATAATGACAACTTTGGTGTTGTGGTGACATAGTTGTGAAGATGCATTCCACTTAGGGACCTTTGTTGCACATCTGTCTTCTCTCATTTCCTGTCTGTATCTCTAGTGACATTGTGAAAAAATACAGACCAAAGGCCAAAAGATAATCAGAACAAACAACTGTCACAGTGAATCAGAGACCAAAGAGATATTTAAAATTCTTAGGAGTCCTTCAGCGTTATCTAACCCTGTTCAAAATGCTTCTAGTTAATACACAGCTTAACTGTCCATCTGTAGACGTTGTCACCAGCATGTCCTTATTTTTAAGGAAATTCTTAACTTTCTGTCTTATTATCTTTTTAAGTTTATCCATCTGAAAAATGCTGGAGCCTCACTTTCAACACTCTGTGACATATATTTATCAGACTTACTCTTGCTATCTGTCTCCAACATTCGTCTTACAGTGGGAAAAGGTATGCTGCCCCTGCAGCTTGGAATCTACTGCAGACTGATTTGGGTCCAGAGGGCTAGAGAAACAAGCTCTTAGTGTGTTTCAGTGGTAGATTAAGGGAATTGGAAAAAGGTGCTTTGGGTTGCAGATGCTTTGACTATTTGCCTCAATGTGATCCAAGATATGATGATCTGATTTGTTGTTATGCTGTAAATCTGATTTTTTTTTTTCTGTAATTGTTACATGTTGTATGTCTGCAAAGTTGTTTTAATGTGCTGCTTTCCCTCTTGTGAAGGAGATTTTTAGTCTTAATGAGGCTTTTCCTGGTTAATTAAAAGAGCAGTGTGTAAGATTTAGTGGCATCTAGTGGTGAGGATTGCAGTTTGCAACCAGCTGAAACTCCTCCCATCTGCAAAGCGTGAGCTCCCAGTTAGAATTCCTTCTGTGTTTAATATACAGGATGTTTTAACCACGAGCTGAAACATCTGCAGAGGTCTCTTCCTCTCCAAAACAAATGGACCTGATAATTAAAACAGATAAAAACACATTCACGCTACAAATCAATGTTTGGCTTGTTGCACACAGAATGCAAGCCCAGCACAAATATGTGCTGACCTTTTTGTCTTTGATAACGTCCGGCCCAGAGGGTCAAGATGTTCTTACTGTGAGTCAAATTATTTGCAGAGGTCTCTTCCTCTCCAAAACAAACAAAGCCGATGATTTAAACCAGTATAAACACTTAAAAAAGTAGTCTGGGGGTGGCACGGTGGTGCAGTGGTTAGCATTGTTGCCTCACAGCAAGAGGGTTCCTGTTTCAAACTAAGTGGGGGAGCCCCCCTGTGCAGAGTTTGCATGTTGTCCCTGTGTCAGCTTGGGTTTTCTTTGGGTACTCCAGCTTCCTCCCACAGTCCAAACACATGCAGGTTAATTGGTGACTCCAAATTGTCTGTAGGTGTGAATGTGAGTGTGAATGGTTGTCTGTCTCTATGTGTCAGCCCTGTGATAGTCTGGTGACCTGTCCAGGGTGAACCCTGCCTCTCACCCAATGTCAGCTGGGATAGGCTCCAGCCCCCTGCGACCCTCAACAGGATAAGTGGTTACGGAAAATGAATGAATGAATGTAGTTTTGCTTTAAAAATCAGTGGTTTTCCAATGCTGTTCAGCTCGCCACAGAGGTGCATCTAACTACAGTGGCCGACGCAAAAACATGAATCACCCTGTCTAGAGCCAGTGTTTGGTTAGTCCATTCTGGGTTACTGTAGAAACATGGTGGTGCAACATGGCGGTGACAAAAGAACAAGGATTCTTATTTTCAGGTCATTTTACACTAAAGAAAACATACTTATTTTATTGCATTACATTTCTGCCAATATGTCCCCCTAAATCCCTTACACTGGAGCTTAAAGTGTTAAATAGAAATAAAAAAAATAAGAATAATCTGACACAAGTCAAGTGACATTTTAAAACACTTGTAAAAGCATTTTGTGAATGGTGCTACATGACTGAATGGCTTTGACTTTGTTTGGGGTGTACTTGTGGTTTGAGTGTTTTGATTTCATCCACAGGCCCAGACTCATCCTCGCTGCCTTTCCTTCACCACACACCACCTTTCTCTCCTCCGTCAACCTCTCTCTTTAAGTATTTCACTTCTGTAAAAGCCATTGCTCTCTCTCCTCTCACCTCCTCGGCCCATTCAATAACCACCACTCTCTCTTTCCCCCCTCCTCCTGTCACCACTCCTTCTGTTCTCGCTCCCCTTCTTATGGGGAGATCCCCTCACCCTGCACTCATAGTAAATGAGGGAACACCAGAGAATACCAGCCTTTACAATAACATACAAATTCTCCTCCACAACCATGAAACACCAGTTTTTACTCTCGTTTTACGTCCCCTCCCTCCGCCCTCTATTCAGTCCATTAGCCTCCTGATGTTTTTACACACCCTAAACTCTCTTTAGGGAGGAGAATCCACTCGCCCTGTAGTGCTCATACAATCACCAACGCATGACTGCACACACTTGACTTTTACTTACATTCTCTCCTTTCATTTCGCATTCCCCTTTTTGTCTTTTATGAAAGCTCTATCTTTCTTTTTTCTTTTTTTACTGCACTGTAGCATCCCCCACACTGTCCTTGCGTGTGTGTGTGTGTGTGTGTGTGTGTGTGTGTGTGTGTGTCATTGTTTATGGTCATTCAGGCACAGATACACAGAAACTATCCAGTTTTAAATGGGGCCCAGCATGTTTATGTCCAGCAGGAATATTTACAACCATTACCGACCGCATTTCACACACACATCCGGGGAGATTTACACGGTTACTTGAAAACATCAGGTCACATACGTGCGCTAACCCACCCCCCACCATCCTCACACACACACACACACACACACACACACACACACATATGTATTCAGTGGTTCAGACACACACTCATAAGAGGCTGAAACCAGACTACAGCATATTGCTCATAAATAACACAGAAATAAGTCTGTTTCAGCGGTGTGAAACTGTGGCGGAGTGTACCACATAAAGTTTCATGAGCTGGTTTCACACTCTGCTAGGACAGAAACAACAGATGATCCTTATGAGTGCCTTGTGACTTGACGGCGACATACATTCCTTCACTGAAACACAGTGAAACTGTGAAATTCAGCATGGCCGGTGTCAATGAGTGCATGCTTTGACGGTTTATCCATGAGAGTCTTTTAGTTACACTTTGTCGCAGAGGCTGGTTCACATGGGAACTGTCGATCTGTGTGTGTGTGTGTGTGTGCGTGTAAACTTGAATGCTCCCTCGCTCTTGTCTCCCCAGATGAGTGACTAGGAACTTTCCAGCTGTTTGTGACAGCTGTGTGAGCGCAGAGAGATCCACACAGAAACACAAAAGACAAGAGGAACGAATCAAAGAAAGAGACGAGTGGAAGACAAGATGATTGTGGAGCTGACAGAGATTAGAGTTGCAAGGAAATCTGAGAGCTCTGTGTGCGGCATGCAAGTGTGTGTGTGTGTGTGTGTGTGTGTCCGTGTGTGTTTGAGCCAGCTGTACATGAGAGGGCTGTAAACTCAGTGGGTTTTTTGACCAGGCAGGATGGTTGTGGCTTCCCACAGTAATGATACCTGAGTGTTTGTGAGTGTGTGTGCAGTGGTGGAAGAAGTGCGCAGATCCCTTACTTAAGTGAAAGTGCATCAATGTGAAAATACTCCACTGCATTCAAGATGTTACTTAAATAAAATACAGAAGTATAATCAGCAAAATGTACCTAAAGGAATAGTCTTAACACTTTGGGAAAATGCTCAGATGCCACTCTCATATCTATCTGTTGAATGTAGAGTTGATGCTAAGCAAAGCTAACCAGCTGCTAGCAGAAGCTTCATATTGTATATTACATTATTAATAGTAACTGTGGCTGTCCAAGAAATGCAGTAAACGTCTACAGCTGGTTAGCAGGCAGCTGTGTGAGGCTGTACCAAGCACCCAGGAACAGTGCCGGGCTTTGAGGCCAATTTGACATAGTGGCCAAATTGTGGAATTACAGATTCCTTCAGTTCGCCACATGACGCTATTAGGCCTGAAGAGACTCTTTCCCATAGGCTTACATTGTGAAGGAGACATCTGTAAATCAGTGGATACATTTTTTGAGCATCACAACCCCTGCGAAGTGAGTCCTTTCACTATCGGGATTTGATCCTTCCAGTCCAAAAGTCTCCAGTGCACCTGCTCCATGGGCTCATGGATGTGCAAAATTAGGGTTATTTTACACCTTGAGGTCAAACTTGTTTGGCTACATGCACTGCTGAGCAACTTTTATAGAAATAAATGCAGCAAACTCTTAAACACTGTGTCCAGTTCTCTTTAGACATGCATGGGCTTTGGTAGGGAGGTGCTTAGAGCCACATGCTAACACCACAATGTTCACAGTGACAATGGTAACATGCTGGTGTATAGACCAGACTGGTACATGTGGGTACTTTGCATAATGTCAAGACTGTACCCCTATTTGAGGGACAGGAGACTGAAGATCGGATACATGTCAGTGCAGTTGACGAGTGTTTGGTGAAACATTTATTTGTAGACATGTCTAATAGTTGGACATGGTAAACTGACTTGCAGTTGTGCATCACCTTTCTAATCTTCTGACCATTCAAAGTGCTTTTACACTGCAACCTGTCCATAGCCAACTGTTTGATGTCGAATGAGATTGAGACAGTTTAATGCTGCTATACTGACTGTTTGAGCTGTGACAGTTTTCGTTTTTTACCACGGTGAAAGAGAAACATATTAGCACTTTTTCTGCATTTTCCTGTTTATCTCCATATGTGACAGCCTGTTTCTTTCCCCTAAAACAGGGCATGGCCTTGGCGATGCCATAGCAGGTATATACTACAATGTTGGCTATCTTTATATCATAATAGCATGCTAACGTTTGCTAATTATAAGTAAAGAAATTATAGCAGAGACTGATGGAAATGTCATTAGTTTTGCTGGTATTAAATTTACTATTTGTGGTTTATTGATCTGATGGCGCCACTCAACAAATGTTCAGGGGATCACCAAAGTCATGGGGATTTGTCATCTGGGGTCGATGAATATCACCCAGGGCTTAACAATAATGATTGCCCGATTGCCTTGGGCAAGTAAAATGCCACATCAGGCTAGTAAATCCTAGCAACCTACTTGCCCAATCAGGCATGTGGTAAAAAAATAATTATATTTTTGATGGAGGTAGCTAAGGAGGGAATCATCTTGCTTCCTTCTCATCTCTGTTGAGAGTTGAGAGAAAATGGCAGCAGATAAAGACAAAGTTTACGAGCTGAAGCCCAAGCTAGCCCTTCAGTTTATCCTGGAAACAGGAGTGTAGTTTGGTGCCTTCAGAGGATGTTGGGGAAAGTCCAACTATATAATATGCAGTTTGCCACAAGTTTCAGAGAAAGTCGCATAAAACAATGTTGTTTTTTCAAAGGCATGTCGGAGTTTCCCGAAAACGGCACTGGAGTGCCACAACAAAAGCAGACAGCATCTCGCTTGCATGGCAGCTAGGAGGGCTGTCAACAACCACTCCTCCACATGAATTAACTTTAGTTTTTGTTGTTATTCGATAACCACTACTTACTACAACATTCTGTATATGGGCAATAAAGAATCAACTTTTGGGAAGTAGATTTCTGACCCACTTGCCCACCTGGACAAGTGAAAAAAACATAAACACTGAAGCCTGTATTTGTTGAGATATTTCAGTCTGGACCAACACGGCTTGGAGTAGAAGTAAGTTAGCATAACATGGAAACACTCAAGAACAGTACTGTTTTTTCAGAGTTGTACTGAAGTACAGTACCTGAGCGCATGTTTCTTATCACAGCCGTGTCCATGTCTGTGTGTCCCAGAGGACGGGGGCAAAGCTCAGTGAGTTATGATCAGTACAGGATAAACCAGCAGAGTCGTGTCTGCCTGATTTTTCAGCTGTAGTTTAAGTGCAGGTATGCTGAAACTCTTTCCACTCCATGGCTCCATAAGGACTCTGCTTGAACGAGCACAAGCTGGACATGTGCTTATACACACACATGCACATACGCACACACACACATGCACTTCACATTCTGTGGCCATGCACTGAAAACCACGGTGGATTTATGTGAGCAGCCGCGTCCAAAAAATCTATTATTTCCATATGGTTGTAATACACCCGCTGACTGCCAAGAGCAGCATGGAGACTACGTGTGTGTGTGTGTGTGTGTGTGTGTGTGTGTGTATTGCTATTGCGTGTTTGCGCTTACCTCTACAATCTCGAATTAATTCTCCCCTCTCTTTATTAGCTGAGTTTTCTCACAACAGTCCACTCCACCCTTGTCTCTCCAGAGACTGGGAGAGAAACAACCGCTGGTTTAATAGCCGGGTGATTTCATATTAGTTGAATGTGTGGCACTGCATTCTAAACCCTCTGTCTAATCGTGTTTCTGTCCCCCAGGTGTGTGGAGCGGGTGCGTTGGACTCCAGAGCAGAGCAGTGTGCAGCCTTTAACACCCAGGAGTTCATGGGTCGCCTTTACGACTGGGAGCCTTTCACTGAGGGTGAGGACTGAGTTAACACACACACACACATGGTAGTTTAGGGTTTAGCTGCACAGTGCTTCCATGTGATAATAGGCTTATTGCTGGAATTAAATGCTAGGAGAGGGGAAAGGGGGTGAAACGCGTCAGTAAAAGTGTGATTAAGTGAGTTAAATGTTGCTCTGGTGTGAGTGTTGGCAGGCCTTGCACTGCACGCCCAACCCACCACAATCCCTCCTCTGATTGGCCTGCAGTGCATGTAGCATCGAGGGTGGTGAGAGTCAAGAGAAAAAGAGAATGACTGGAACTCAAACTGCTTTTATTCTTTGCAAAAAACACTCCCTCTTCTCTTTTTCCTCTCATTTGTCCAACATCTCCCTGCTTCTCTCCTGCCAAGCTTCTCCTCCCAGCTCTGACTAAGCACACAGATTCCTACTGAGTGAGATAAAGAAAGAGGGAAAGACAGAGAAGGGGAGGTGAGAGGTGATGGGACGCAAGTGTTTTGTCACGTGACCATTGGGAACGAAGGGAGGCAACGTGGCTTGTGTGTCTTTGTTCCACCGTACTGTACGTGTGAGTGCGTTCCATGTGTTTGTTTACTTTCCTGTTAAGCGTACAATAGTTCAGCGCAGGGGAGATTGGCTCTATTTATCTTTGTTTTCCAATGCTGGAGGGAGGAGGGAGAGGAAGAAAGAGAGAGAAAACACTAAACAGATATTTGAGGAATTTGAGAGAAGAGGAAGAGTGGACAAAGGAAATATTACCAACATGGGGGTTTTGGAAGTGAGAGAATGTAGAGAGGAGCACAGCTGCGAGATGATATCAACAGTATTTGTCATTACACATAGACATATGTGTACAAGTCTTTGTGTATTTAAAGTCTGAGCTTAATGGCAAGTGTACTTGCACTGTAGATGAATGGCTTAATGGATCCGAAATGGTATGTGGAGAAATGTTTGTGCATGTATGTTTATCTGTCTGTCTATCCAGTTGTGATTACTGTATCAGCTGGCTGAAATTCCTCAACACACAGACTGTGAGAGTGTAGAGCCAGACACATGAGATCAGCAACACCAACCACATATAGTAGTTGGATTTATTCTGTCTTAATACACACATAGCACCTTGTCAAAGTATAGACAATACACCAAACTGAAAACACAGTAGAGCATGAAACACAAATAAAATGTCATGACGAACGACAGGCTTGCACCTGGACATTTAGCTGCTAAAGAACCAGATATTTCCTCGTAGTGAGCAACAGAGCTAAAAGGGGAGTGAATATTGGACTCAGATTCTTCGGTTGATATCAGGATCATTATAAACTCTGACTTATCAAGCTCACTGGTAAGAAGCAGAGAAATAATTTAATTAAAGCCTGAATTCCTTCTTAATGTGCAACATATTAGTCTGGAAGTTTCAACTCATGTCTTACAGAGCTGGTGATTAAAACTAGACTTTCATCTCTGTCTGAGTTCAGATTGTTAACTTACAGCACAGCTACACTCACAGATAACCGAGCCTCCTACCTGCCTGTCAAACAGCAACAACCCATAAACCTTTCTGAGACAGTCTGGACTGAGTGGAGTCCTGGGGGGATCAGCTGTGAAGTCTGGCGGCCAGTGGCTGCTTGCTCCGCTGCCATTCAGAGGCTAACAGGTGGCTGCCAACAGTCACCGCTGCAACTAACAAACTCCACAAATCCATTCAGCAGCTCCACCATCCACAGTCAGACACACACCGCTGAATATTTACTGCTGACACACCAATGCTCTGGTGTGAGTGTTTTTGCTGGCTAGCGAAACATCCTGGCACAGACTATGTACTGGAGTTAACCAATCTGACGCTGATGCAACATTTGAAGATAATTACAAGCACAGCATTTAATGTCTGATAGTTGGCCACAAACATTTTTATCACGTCTTGTCTTATCAACAAAAATTAAGCATAGATTTCATCTTAGTTTTTATTATCAAGATTTATTTTTAGCTTGTTATCGTCTAGTTTCTGTCATGGAAAAAAAGGTCGTTGACTAAAAATTTTCACCGTAGTTTTCGTCAACGAAATTAACACTGGTTGATATGGATGGAATTATGGTGTTTTGTTTTGAAAAAATTCAACTTTTGGGACTTATGGGGCTTTATATTTTTTTGTATCAGGCTGTACACATGTTTATTTCTGCTCCGAGGTTTGACATTTTAGCACGGAAGTCCGTGTTAAGTGATTCGCTTCTGGAGCCAGCCTTTAGAGGAACTACAGTTTTTGGCACTGCTGCGCTGGTTTCATTTTTTAGCCCCAGTTGTTGCTGCTTGGTCTAACAGTATATATTACCATATTGTTCCCACATGCAGGCGAATTTGAAATTCTTAATCGCCTGTATGAGCGTCTTTGGTGTATTCAGGTCACCTCTCACCAAGTATATGCTGGTCATCTCTCTGTGACCTTGCAAAGGATAAGTGTTTATATGTAATGGATGGATTACATCACTTATCATTACTTGTGTGAAAGGTCATCACGGAGGGAGAGCACCTTAAAGACTGTACTGATGTTATTTGGCCATGTCCGAGCAGTCTCAGGCCAGTAAGCATCCAAACTGGGAGTCCTTGCAGGGGTATCAGCCGGAGCCTAACTGTCTGCATAAACACGCAGGGGCTGTCCTTTCACCCACCACCCCCTCGTCTGTGTGTGTTTGTGAGGGAAGAGAGTGAGATTACTGTATTTATCCTGAAATGAGCTGCTCTTAAATTATTTCTATCTGCTGTGTGTCCTTGCCCTCTGCTCCACTCGGGTTTATTTTAAACTTGTATGTCCTTGAGATCTGCTGAGAAAAGGAGAGGACCGGACAGACAGAGAGGAGGTGAAGGAAAACAGAGACGACCTCATAGAGGGGGGCACATGGGTAAATCATGCTTCTGGCATTAGAAACAAAATTACTGTGAGGATATTTTCTGGATAAAAGGAGCCACCAAATGCAGGATGTCACATTTATTGGTGGTGATGACTCCGGCGGGGGTGGATACAGTACTGTATGTGTTGAAGGTATTTGCACATGACGTCAGCTAAGTCAGACACATTCGACCTAAGTTGGAGATGATCCTTTTCCACTCTGCTAAGTAAACTGTACCTCACTGTTTACTTCAGTCCGATCCCATTGGCCACAGCCCAGACCTTCATATCCAGCTTCCCATCAACACACCGGAGACTGCGAGGAGTGTGTGTGTTTCGACATCGAATGGTGTGTTAGTTTCTCCCCAGCTGCACTCATCTGTTTAGGACTCTGTATGCCGCTGCGTATATTTCACATTAGTATTTATGTTAAACCGTGCAGGCAGCTCCCGCTACTTAGTGTGTGATTTTTTTCCTCCAAGGTGACAGCCCTGTTATGTATATACTGCAAAGTGTTGTGGCCTATGGTTTGGAACTGGAAGCTTAAACTGTAAAGCTGCCACGACGGTTATAAACTGCAGAAGTGATTCATTTTAGTGGTAATGTTTTCCCCCCATATGCTCGGCTCTATAGCAGTACCTCTAGTTTTGTAAGCGCTGCACGTGCAGGTGTTGTTTTACTTGAATATTCCCTTTTTTCAGGCCTCATCCCCTCTCTGCGCACCCATCCTCCCCTCTTCCTGTCCCACTGCCTCTCTCTTTCTCTCTCCCTGCTGGAGTTTGTTTAGACGGAGAGATAGTGGGGAAGTATATTTAGACAACATATATTCCACTGTCTGAACACTAAGCTCAGGGAGGGAGAGGGAGGTAGTGGAAGAGAAAGAGAGGCCCGAGATCGAGGCGAAGAGAGGAACAGAGAAGCAAAGTGAAGTCGCTAAAGACATACAAAAGAAAAAGGCGTTAATATAGAGAGAAAGGTTAAAGATGATTAGGTGTTGGTGAGAGATGAGGAGAGATGGAGAACGAGGGAGAATACACAGAGAGAGGCAGAGAGTACATGAGTGGCAACACGTCTCCCCCTCTATTTTCTGTCACTGTCTCCAGTCTAATCTCTCAAAGATAACTATGACGTACGGAAAGAGAGGACGAGGGTGGAAAGAGAGAGAGGGTGGGAACACTGCCTCCCTTTCTCTGTCTTTCTAAATATGTACTGTATATCCGTCTCGTTGCACGTATCAGACAGCAAAAGAATGATAGCAAAGAAGTGGATAGTTTAAGAACGTTTGGCTCACGGATGGCAGTCATGGACACTGACTGGATGTTTTCATTCACATTATTGTACAGCAGATATTAAGGATGGGTATCAGTACTCGATACCTTTGACGTATCGACCAGAATAACCCAGTACCAGGTAGAAGAGGTGGGAGTAAGTCACACACACACACACACACACACACAAGTCTCAATTCTTAATTTTTTAAGTCTCAAGTAAGTCTCAAGTTACTGTGGAGAGAATCAAGCAAGTCAAGTCAAGTCTGCTATAAAGTCTAGCAAGGTAGGTCAAGTTATTGCTCAGGTCAAGCAAGTCAAAAGTCAAGTCAAATAAAATCCTGATGATTTAAGCTAAGACATTAGCTGAAAAGGCAAATTCATGTACCTTTTTTGTGGATTTTTTAGTGATGGATAAAAATGTATGTTGTGGTGGTCTTGTCGGTGATTTTTGAGCTGCAGACTTTGCATACTGCTGTTCTCCTCTTACTACCTTCATCGACAACATAGTCCTTGAATCCAAATTTTATTATTTTTGGACTAGTCCCCTCAGTGATAGCTGCCTTATGCATTGGCCTC
The DNA here is from genome assembly GCF_006386435.1 of Epinephelus moara. Classification (NCBI taxonomy): domain Eukaryota; kingdom Metazoa; phylum Chordata; class Actinopteri; order Perciformes; family Serranidae; genus Epinephelus; species Epinephelus moara. The sequence continues at coordinate 31,926,575 of NC_065511.1, read as the reverse complement.
TGCCTAGTAGGTTGCCAGGTGTGCGGGAATTGCACCAGAAATCATGTTAAAAAAACAAAACATAACTTCTCCAAGTATTTAATTTAAAAAAGTGAAGTCATCAAGTGACCTTTCAAGTCATCTGTCTGATGTCTTAGTCCAGTCTTGAGCCGTGAATACAAAGTCAAAGTCAAGCAAGTCTTAAGTCCTCAACTGGAGATTTAAGTCTGACTCAAGTCATGACATGTGACTCAAGTCCCTCACCTATGCCAAACAGTATCGAAACATCTCCAGTATCTGCATTAGATCCTTTTTGCGCTGGGGTTCTGATCCTGGACCGTCCTGACTCTCGCCAGATCAGCAAACTGTTGGTCTCATCTTCAGAGCTGCTCTCCTCCTTGCAAACTGGAGCATAGTGTACAGTATATAATGGAGTTGTCAATTTAGCGTGCCAAGATGCCACCAACACGTTCAAAAGTATAGCTACACACCACTCCATTCCAGGGTTTCCCATACATTCATTTATTTGTGGCGGCCTGCCACCACTAAAACATCTGCTGCCACAAATAGATTTTATATTTTTGCAGCTGGACCAGTCATTGTAATAAATACACACGTTCGTTTATGTATAGCAGCACACTGTCAGGGTGTAAAGCGCAATTGGGGTAGAGACAGAGCAGCAGAACATCAGGCACATTTAAAGTGAAACTTAACCATTCATTTGCTGGGTCTAAAAGTTTGCTTTGACTTGCAGCAGCTGCTCCTCTCTGATCTGATCAGCTGTGAACAGCTCGATAGCTCAATTAATCACCCCAGGAGACACAAACCGCAATTAGTTTTTAAATACATACCGTTGTTTTTGTTTCTGAATGAAAGCAGTTTTGGTCCCACATTTTTTAATTCAGAGACAATAAGACAACTCCTTCATTCCTCCTCTAATTGGCACTAGATATTTTCCACATATGCTGATGATATACTATTGTATGCTGTTGAAGGACTTTATTTTCTAATGTTCAATATGCTGTCTCTCACCGTCTCTGCTCCCTAAAGTACCATGGAGCAGATGTTTACCTACACTAAAGGACCACTACATTTTTGGAGTATATTGATGGATCTAGCTATGTACCATAACTTCCACACAAACTTGTGGAAAGATAAACATCCAGCCTGAGTCAAATGCTTCACGTGTATGACTTCCTGACCACTTCAGCCACTCAGTCAGATAAAATGCAGTCCTTAATGTCCTCGGATCAGGACGTTTAACTTGCAAAGGCACAAACCTGAACATGGTGTCTGAGTCCAAACTTCAGTGGTTCATGTTGTATCCTCGATGCAGATGCATTTTGTAGATCTGCTGAAGAAAGTCTTTAAGTCTTTGAAATTAGAGTGCAGTCTGTTTTGTGTCTTAGCTTCCTTTTTTCTCTTTCTTTTGTGAATGTTTCGTCTTTTTGTAGCATTTTGCAGTCAATGGCTGTTTCGTCAATCGACAGAAAGTTAATTGGCAACTTTTTTTGAAAAATACTTTGTATGGATGAAATATTTTTACGTTTAGGAACAAAAGAATAGAAAGAAAAAGAAAAGCAGTACACATGAAAAAAAGACAAATATTAGGTCATAGGATGTTTACAAAGACATGACAGTTTTTTCTAATTTAAAGTAAGGTGTCATATATGGTACATGCAATTATCATGTGGAGTCTCATTGGTGAAATAAACACACCATTTTCTCCACTGTTTTTCTCCCAGTTCGTTTTAAAGTCGTATGGAGTAGGTCATCTGTTTGAGGAGGTGTAAGTGTGTAACAGTATTAATAAAGAGGCTAGCAGTGGGTCAGTTTTTCTGGAGCCAGTATTTTGTAATGGCCTTTTTACTTGCTGCCAGCAGGATCTTTAGAAGATAGATATTATCTTTACTATCTTTACTACATCCCCTTTTCTTGGACGCATCCCTGATGGACTCATCAGGGATGCATCCAAGAAAAGGGGATGTGAATGTTGTACTAATACTAAAACCCAAAGTTTTTGAAATGTTGCTGCTTCTTTCCAGAAAGTCTGAATAGAAGGACAAGACCAAAAAATATGGGCATGATCAACCATGATTTCTTCACATTCCCTCCAGCAGCATAGCTGGGTGCCAGTTTGTTTAGACTTCTGTTGGGCGCAGTGAAAAAGTGAATCAGGTTTTTCCAGCAGAAGTCTCTCCAGGTCCAGGAGTTAGTGGAGGTCAACTGTGTTTCCCAGGCAATTGGCAACTATTTTTGATCACTGAATAATCATTTTTGAAAACAAAAAGGAGCCAAACATGCTGCTTTGCCTCCTTAAATGTGAGACTTTGAAACTTTTCTTTGTCCTGCATGGTAATAGACTTAATAGCTTTGGATTTTTCGACTGTTGGTTGGATAAAACATACTGAATCATACCCTATCATATTGTGATATGAGACTACATATCATCTTAGATTTTTGATATCATAATATCTTTAGTGTTGCCTTTCACTGTTCTAATATTCTCCTTTACCAAGTTAGTCATTATATCCACATTTCTAATGATTATTTATCAAAAACCTTGTGTAAATGTTTTTTAAGAGCACCAATAGTCAACCGTACAATATTGATATAAAGGTATTTGGTCAAAAATATCATATTTAATTTTCTCCATTACTATTTTACTATTTTCTGACATTTGATGACAAAACAAAAAATCTATTGAACAAGAAAATAACAGAAAGATGAATAAATATTGAAAAATAATCAGTCGTTGCAGCCTTCCTTTTGGGTGATGTTCTGGTGAAATGAAATCAACACAACAACAAAATGGCAGTCCAGTCTAACTAATCCGTCTCTTTTTGTCTCGAGGTGTGCTGTTTTCACACGTGATAACTCTACGGAGAGGTTTAAGGTACAAAGATTGAGTGAAAGCATATGGAGTTATTTAAAGGTCACAACACACTTTGTGCATTTTCCCTTGGACACACACACAAAAGGTGAAAGCAGGCGTCTGGTATTTGACCTTTAGTCTTTGTTCTTGGCTATCTCCTATGGACATCTTGACTTTGAAGATGGACGGGGCTTTGGGTTACTTGCTGATGATGGCTAATGGAGGGTGAAAAGAGATCTTCCCATGGTGAAACAATCTGCAGTGTTATTATATGAAAATTAAGTGGCATTGGTGTAATATCAGAACTACACATTGAATCCTTTAAAATGTCAAAATATTTTACAAAAGACAGGCTTTTGGAGAGAAACCTATTTTTCAAACTGCTTCAAGGGCAGAATAATATCACTGTACAATAGTTTTTGACCACAAGGTGTAGCGGTCTTCATATTTGTCTATGAGTCAATGGTGGGTGCATTTTATGTCTCAATTTGGCAGAGAAATATGACACCACAGCGAGGAGTCACAAATTCAGAAGCACAGAATTTGTCCTTTTAACCCCTGAACTCCCAGGGACAGAAACTCCATCCTCCTGTCTGAAACTAAATCTATGACCCCTTACTCGTGCTATGAGCTCACGTTTAAGGCTCTATGTCACACACACACAAATGCAACCCTATACAACACACACACAAGCTCTGCCCGAGGCCTTTAACCCCTGCTAGACCCTAAATCTCTAACCTCAAACAGGATGACGAACAATGGAGCCACTCACTGACTTCCTGCCTTTATCACCCATTCCTCTATCTCTGTCGCTCTTCTTTAAAGGAATAGTTAAACGTTTTGGGAAATACGCTTATTCACTTTTTTCCAAGAACAAGACAAGAAGGTCCTTATTATGTCTGTGTGTTGAAAGATCGTTATAGCGATTTAGAAATGCACCGTCTTCATGGGGAGCGGGCTACAGCAGTCTTGTAAGCTCTAGGGTTGGGCATCACATTGAAATATATGAACTGGCCATTGTCAGCCCAACAAATGGCGTTTGCTGGTATTTCAGCTCGGAGATGTGTTTGAATGAGTTTGCTGTTTTGTGTAAAGCACTTTGAATTGCCTTGTTGCCAAAATGTGCCATATAAATATTAGAAATGTTCCGACACCAGTTATTGTTATTAAACTGAAAAAATACAACCGTACACCTTCTGCAAACCAAGTTTCTCTTTTTCACCAAACTAAGGCTGGTGTTAGCTTATTGCCTTGTTAACTCGTCCAAAAATACACGTCATTCAAACTTGACAGACACAAAATAAAACTGTCTCGCATAGTCTTTCCACCAATCAAAAAAATCTTAATTCGACAAGTTAGACTTAAATGTGACACAAATTTTAACCAAATTTTCAATAAAATCACCAAAAGAAAATTCTAATTTATGCGCTTTCCATTCACTACTGCTATGTGAATATCGGGTGTTGGTTCACCTCGATAAGCAGTAGGTGGCACTAATTCTCCAGTCAGGTGCTACAGCAGAGGACGGCACAACAAGATGGCGTATTTAAAAGAGCGCCAGTCAAACTTCAAAAGAAGGAAAACAATGGATGTATAATCATGGAGTAAACACTGGACAATGAAAATAGAGTTTTGAACAACCAATATCATGGCTACGAGCTCTTGGAGTAGTTCTAGTAACAGCTCTGCGTTCATACGTAAGTTAAAAGCTGCAGTGACAAAGAGAGCATGCAGTGGCCGGTGTAATGACGGTGCGTCGTGACTGCACATCATAATTTATTTGCTGAATGTGTTAACGTTGCACTTGGTCGCATTTACCTTTTATAGGTACACAAACTTTTCCACCTCCTTCAAGCCTGAAAAACCTTTTGCGATATTAAGAATTTAAATATTTTTTGCAGTTTCCACTCAGGTTGTTAGGGGGTCATCTGCACACATACTGTGCACAAACCTCAGTGCACTGCACAAGAGATGCTGGCAGCTCTTGGACTTGGACTTGAGGGACAATGAAAGGGAGAGAGAGGCTCTGCAAAGTAACTTGGTTGGCAGTGTTTGCCTCTGTCTCTCCAGCAGTGCGAGAGAAAACAAACAAACCAAAAAATGTCTGGTGATGCCAGTTAGCTGACATATTCGTCCAATTGCCCAACCCAAGTAAACTCACTTTCATTTCATTTCATTTCTTTCATTTTCAGACTTGTAGTCTTCAGCTGATGTTGAACCGTGAGTTCTTCACACCTCACACAGCTCCCTCTGGAGCTAAAAAAGGCTTTGTACAACTTTTATTCCACGTATGCAGCAGCACTCCCCCAAATTTAATTTGACGTGTTAAACCAGGGGTCAGCAACCTTTACTATCTAAAGAGCCATTTTTGGCCAAAAAAGCTCTCAAATAATCTGCCTGGAACCACAAAACATATTTGAGCTTTATAATGAAGGTAACAGTAAGTCTAAATTCACCTATCAACATCACCAGTAGGTCTAAATGAACATTTAAATAACACATTTCAAATTCTCTCTAGTCCTCCAAGGTTTTTATTTCTCGATCTGGAAACCACAGCTAGCTTAGCAAGAGAGATCCAAGACAAGCCACAGCTATTGAAGTTTGGCAATTCTGCACATATATACAGTTGAGGATGTAAGAATCACACAAGGCCTATGACAATGAAAATTAAAATGTTACAAAATGGCCATTATTAGTTTTTATATAATTCTTTGCCAAAGCCACTGGGAGCCACTGGAGAGGGGCAGAAGAGCCGCATGTGGCTCTGGGGCCACAGGTAGTGTTAAATAAACACACGTCCCCTTCAAGTACAGAGCTGGAGGTAGGACGTGGTTAACCTAGCTTAGCGTAGATATTGGAAACAGGTGGAGAGAAACAGTTAGCCTGTCTTTGTCCGAAGTTTAAAAGTGCACCTACTAACACCTCTAAAGCTCACTGACACACTGTGTGATCATGACAGTTTGTGGTTCTAGACAGGGTCTCATGGTGTAACTATTACAGACATCAGATTAATATCTTCTCACTTCATGCTCAGAAAGAAAAGATGTTGAACTATTCCTTTAAAGCTGCTTATTGTATTTCACCACACAGACACACTGTTATTACTCTCTCCACATTTTTTGCTCGTACACCACCCCTATCCCCCCGTGAGATCCTCTGTGTTCTCCGTTCATGTATTTATCTGCCTATTCTCTCGGCACTGAAGGACTTCAGTTTCCTCTTTTACCTTGAAGCCATCTCCTCTTCCTCTGATTCTTCCCTTCTGTTCTCTTCTTCTAAGTACATCTCTCCCTGCTGTGCGTGCCTGTTGGGTTCCCCTCATAAATCAAACCTTCCTCGAGCTTATGTTTACACCTCTCCTCTGGGTATGTGTCTCCTGGGAAGGTGCAGCGGTGAATGCACTCGCGCACAAGTGAGCAGCGGGGGAAATAGCTAATCACTCTGGTGCTGTCTGACAGTCAGGGGGGAAACCACATGGAAAGACGTTCATCGCCCAGCTGCGTCTTGTGCACGCCAGGCAGACGCAGAAAGAAGATACACAGACTCATGCAGACACATTCATATGCACTTAAAACAATACATTGTGCAATAACTCCCCTCTTTATCCTGTGTGTTGCAGTTGGTGTGGACAAACAGTGCGAGCTGACCTGCAGGCCTGCCGGCTATCGTTTCTACGTCCGCCAGGCCGAGCGCGTCAGAGATGGCACCCCTTGCTTCAACGTCAGCTCAAACGATGTGTGTGTAGAGGGTCGGTGTCTGGTGAGTGCATTTAAATCTGCATGTGTGGGAGATTTTTAGCTTCAGGTGTCTGAGCCTGAGTCCGTCCTGTCTAGCCGGTGGTTGACAAAGTCCAGAAGCTCTTAGTCTCACGTCTGGAGGCTGATTTAAGCCTGGCATTCAAATTCAGAGAGTCTCCAACCTTTTTTTTTGTTACCCTTCTCCGGGCCTCTGTTCTCTGTGTCTTTCCCTCATTCTCTCATTGGCGCACTCCTGTCTCTGGCATCAATCTCGTCAGCAACAGTTACCAATTTACACAAACAACGGTGAAATAAACACTGGCGTCACACGTGAAATGTCAACCACACTGGAGCAGCTTGTCTCCCCACATTCTCCCTTCCTCCCACATCTCTCTTGTTCCCCTACCCCACTTTTTTTCCCCCTCATTGTCCGACCCGTCACTCACAACTTTTCACCTTCCTCTCTTGCCAGACCGAGGGCTGCGATGGCATACTGGGTTCCGGCTCTGTGATTGACAAGTGTGGAGTGTGTGGTGGGAAGGAGAGCTCCTGTCGAAAGGTGACGGGAAGCTTCCAGAATGTCACAGTTCCCCTTGGTTACTACAAAATCCTGGACATCCCACCCGGGGCTACATTCATCAACATTACAGAGAGACGAGCCAGCCCCAATTACCTGGGTAAGAGCTAATACACACAGACGACATCACGCACGCACACACTTTTAGATTGCTTACATAATACTGGTTGCAGCTCCAGTAAAAGAGAGACGTTGGCGAGGGAGTTTTGGGAATGTGATTTGGCCCGTGAGCGTGTGTGTGCACTGGCTCGAACTAAGACTGTAAATTTTGTGGCCTCACAGACTCCAAGCAGATAAAGCTTGTATTGTTAGAGCCCAAAAGCAACCAGTGAAGTGTGTGCGTGTGAGTGTTTGTCCTGCTGTTTGGTAATGAGACGGCCGTTCAGAGTGTGTTTGTCCGTCTGTGTTTGAGCTTATGGGGGTTTCCTGAGAATTCACCACCATGTAGACTAAACAAGGTCAAAATAAGAAAAGAAAACCTAACCCAAATCTTGCTCCATTCCTCCTGTCTGTCCCTCTGACGCTCCACCCTCGTTTTCTCCAGCCATGAGGAGCGGCACTGGGGCTTCAGTGGTGAATGGGCGTTGGGCTGTGGACCCTCCGGGGGACTACCAGGCAGGAGGGACCACCTTCACCTACACCCGACCTAGAGCACAGGCAGACGGGGAGGAAGAGAGAGGCGAGTCCCTCAGGGCTCCAGGACCAACCACCACACAGCTTCAGCTATATGTAAGCACAGTGTTTGTTTAAACCCTGTGAGCAAACATGAGCCCGGGCATGGCAAAATGAAGCTGATGATAAGAATCAGACACATACACATAGACACATGTGTGTACACAGAGTGTTTCACATCTCTATAGCATTGTCGTAAGCCCGAGGCTATGCTCTCCTGCTCTGTGTCAAGATCTTCCAGATAGGCGGCGTTATTTTAGCATTATGGTGGGATAAAGACAGCTATAGTAAAGCTGAGCCTGAGCCACATCAGACTATCCAGGACTTAATAATAACAATTCTAACCTCAGGCTAAGATCTTATTAAAGAGCAGAACTCCTCTGAAGCGTTGCATCCAGGAGCTGCAGGGCAGGAGGGGGGTAAATGAGCGAGCATCCACCCAAGTCAGGGTTTGATCTCCACTGCAATCACCTGCATTTTTAAGGCTTTGTGGGATTTTGAAATAAGACGTGGAAAGACTGAAAGTCAATAACTGCGCCAGTGGCACTGTGAGGCTGTAATGCTCATTACACGCTGTAAATTGAATCAGTGGATGGATGGAAATAGAAACGAATCTGCTCTGTGTAGAGTTTTGCCACCAGTGGGAGAAAATTATAGTTTGTCTTGTGGGTGGCACCACAGAAACAATATGAAAGAAACAATAGGACATCTCAGGTTTTCTGTCTGTGAAGCACAAGTTACAACCTTCTTGAAATCTATTGTTTAATAAGAACTGAGGTTTGTTACCAGCTCCTGCCAGCATTCAACCACTTCAGGCACATCAAGAGGAGAGTGGTCAAGTACAGCTTAGCGCTTATTGTAAGGTACTTGAAGCAGGGACCTTGTGGGTCGTGGTCGGCATCTTAACTGCTAGCAGCTGGTTATTTTAGCTTAGCATAAACACTGGAGGTAGTCTGACTCTGTCCAAAGGTAACCACTGTTTATTAGCACCTTTAAAGCTCAGTAATTAACACGCAACAAGTTGTTTATTTAATCTGTACAAAAAAGGGTAAAAACAACATGCTGTGGTGTTACAGAGGGTCATGCATATCGCTTTATTCACTGCATTGTTGTTGTCATGAATTGAGGTGAATCGTTTGAATCACTGAAGTTAAAAGTGCTGATTCTTCTCTTACCCAAAGCTTTACTCTTTTGTGGACACCTTTTTGACACCAGTTTTGAAGTTTTTGACATTGCCCAAACCCTCCTGTGGAAGGCAGGTTAACCAAATACCAAGCTGACCTTGTTGCATCCGCTACCCTCATAGCCAAACGTTGTATATTGTTACATCAGAACAGTCCTCACCCTTCAAGAAGAATGTCTCGTTTAAAATTACTCATCTCTCTTCTCCACTTAGAACAGAGGTGTCAGAGTCATTTTAGTTCACGGGCCATATGGGATCTGATTTGATGGCAGGTGGGCCGGAGCAGTGAAACCATTGCCTAATATCTTATGAATAGCAGACAACTCCAAATTTTTCCCTTCTTTTGCTCAAAGAAGTACATTTTTAAAAAAACGCTAATCCATTTACGAAACAGATGTCAAACAGCCTGCGATGTCTTCAGAAGAATAAATGCAATTTCAAAAATATTTCTCTGTTTTCCCACAGTCTACTAATCACTGTCATTTCATGTGCATTTTTCTGCACACTTCCACTCCTGTGTCGTTCATGTGCATTTTTCTGCACACTTCCACTCCTGTGTCGTAATCCTGACATCACCACACCAAACTAAAGTGAAAGAAAAGAAATGTATTCTGGTCAGGGTGAAAAAGCCTCTGAAGCAGCATTGAGACCCATTGGACCCTTTGGCAGACTGGTTCTGCCCCCCAGGCCCCCTGACTTAGAAAAAGATCAATCACACAGTCAGAGGATCTGTGATAAGATTCCACAGAACTTGCGACCCCTTTCTCCTCTATATTAACTCTCTAACCTAGAGAGACATTTAATCTGATCAAAACCTCTTTGTGTCCCAGTTTTTTCCCTTCTGTCTCTCAAGAAAGTGTATTTTATATCCCGGGGCGGGAGGATGATCTCGGGTGATGGGTGTGTTTTGTGCTGTCTGTGTCTGTGTTTGTTTTATGGGTTGAAACTGTTTAACATGTCAGAAAGCTGTCCTCTTATTTGCAGTTAGTATCTGCACTGTCTATAAAATGTCTTCAGATATGTTCAGTAACCACATAAAAAAGTTAATAGTGCTGAAACAGAGGATTCATCCACTGGGGACCATGAATTGGTTGTACCAATTTCAAGTTGATCTATCAGGCTGAGTTCTTCCCTTTCTAGTGTTCCTTGTGGGACCTTGAAAAACACATATGTCAATTTAAAAGATGATTTTGCAGGTCAAGAAAGTCCCAGTTGGTCATAAGTTTGTCGTAGCACCATTTAGGTCTGTGTGAAACCAAAATAAGGATAAGGATAAGAATAAGAATTCATGCTTCATATGAAAATAGACATAGAATGAACAAAAAAAACAGGGCACCACGCAATTCAATATAAAAATACTTTTAAATATAATTAAAAACAGTCATTAAGGAGCCAAGAGAAAATTGTTGCTTAGGCCTCTGAAGCCGTAAACATAACAAAACCTCCCATTTCCCGACGGACACAGATTCACCACTGGTTGATGGTTAACCAAAATAAGCCTTTTTTATCTTACCCCAGAACGTCTTCCCACGGGTTTAACCTCACTGTGGGTTTCATGTGTGTCGGGCGCAACCCGAAGCTGCTGTGGAAAAGAAACCACCCAGCTGTGGCGCTGTGGGGGTTAACAAACACACACCGCAGTCTTTAAGCACGGACAGATTGAGCAACTGTCTGAATCATGTTGGCAGAAAATAGCAGATCCAAATGTTGTTGCCATGGCACTCCAGCTGATTAAGTTTAGGTGACCTTGACTATGTTAAGTCTTGTAAGACGGTCTGGAGGGTTTCATAATAAGAGGGGAAACACATAGTGACAAGCATACACCCTGCTGAGGCATCCTTGGGCCTGACACTGGTGCCCTGCCAGGCCCTTAGTGGCTGCTCTCTGACTCATCCTGACCTCTAAGTACATTTCTCTATGGAGAGCTGTAAAGCTGGTTTTGGGTGGTTCTTGTCATTTGCTACTTTTCACCTCTGTCTGTTTTCTCACCCTGTTTTGCTCTGCAGATCATTTTCCACAAGGAGAACCCGGGCATCGACTACGAGTTTTACGTCCCTGTCGAGAAGAAGGAGGCAGAGAGGGAGAGGCTGACAGAGAGGGAGAGGGAGGTACCCAGAGAGAGGCCGAGGGAGCGAGAGCCAGCGAGAGAGCGAGAGCCACCGAGGGCACCCCTTCGCAGTACGTCCATCGCACTTCATCTTTCTAATTTCCCCTCTGCTGTTTGGCAGACCCTTTGACTGCCGAGTTTTCTGCATGTTTTTCACAGTAGCACAGAGGTGCTGCATCTCTCGGCAGTCATGTTCGGCACATACTTGAATCTTGTCAGTGGCAGAATTGAACTGTAAATCAGACATCTCAAGAGTCATTCTTTCCAAATTACTCAAGGAAACAAAACTGTGAACCATGAACATGACGGATGTGTTTATGGATTTGGATGGGTGTGGTTGCGGGCCAAGTGGGAGGGATTATTGTGCAAGTGTGTTTGTGTGTTTGTGTATGACCTAGATGGGAGGCTATCTGGTCCACATGTTTGCTGTCACGAGACCCTGACCTCATCATGACATCATTAGCGTCTGACTCACTACCTTCCTCCTATTTTCAGTATTTCAACAGGCGAGTTTCGCCTCTTTCCTCACGCTTTATCGCTGTTTTCTCCTCCTCCTCCTTCCTCCTCGTGTCTGTCTCCTCACGTTCACCTCGCTCTCCCACCTTTCCTATCCTTTCTAATTTGTCTTTGTGTCAATCTGTTTTTTTTCTTCTCTCCCAGGTCCTCTCACAGTGTCAGTTGAAGACCCTCTCCCTGCTCCTCCCCCTATTTCGGTCCCTTCTTTCCCCTCCTCCTCCTCCTCCTCTAGCTCTGTGTTTTCTCCTCCCTCCTCGGACCGATGGACACCTGGAAGGTCACGCACTCGGGGCTCTGCGCCCAATAGGAATGCTCGCATCCCCCCTCGCACTGACCTGCCACCAGACACTCAGCCACCATTTGTGTGGAGGAGAGGAGGACTCACAGAGTGTTCTGCGTCCTGTGGCAAAGGTCAGAGTTCATGTGTTGTTTTTTTTTAATTCATTACTCTGTGCATAAAATATTCCTACCTACTGCTGTTGGATAAAGTGATGTCTCCCCCCTGTGGCTCCTAGGTGCAAGTACAACAACATTTAACAGCTGTCTAACCTATCTTTCTGTCTGTCTCTTCTCAGGTTTTCAGAACAGAATCATTCTGTGTATAAACCGCCACACAGACGAAGAAGTCCCAGACAGGAAGTGTGACTCTGCAGCCAAGCCGGTTCCTGAGGAGGAGCCCTGTAACACATTTCCCTGCCCACCATTGTGAGAAAGCACACAGTGGCTTTGAGATACACATCATATGCATTATATTATATATTTAGCTTCACAGGAAGTGGAAAAATGCACTTTACTTCAGATGCCAGCACACTTTCACAGCTGATAATTCACACTGGGAAATCTTTCTGTACTTTGAGCATTTTAAGTCTGTTTTTTTAAGACAAGAAAAAAACCTGTCAGTATGGTATGAAGGTATTTTCTTACTTTGTTCAAGTGGAGCAAAACCTGCCTCATTCTGTCTTGTCTCAAGATACAAAAACTCACTTGAAACAAGTTGATTTCTGCTGTAAACAGGGTGATGTTTCTGTCTGGAATTTTCATTCACAGAAAGGACTCAATAAGATGGAAACTTGTTGCCACTCAAATCGAAAGTATGACTAATAGAAAAAATTGGAGCAAACTTGTTCAATCTGCTTTTAGTTTGTGCCATGTTTACAGAGATCGGAAATCCCCACTTGAAGCATTCTGTTACCCAATCCACACTAACTCCGTCTTCTGTAACGTCTCAGCCATCTGTCAGCAGCAGCTTCTGTGGAGCTGAGTGGACAGTGGCTGGCTAACCTGGCTTCAGCGGTGTTTGTATTTATTGATTCACTGGTTTTATTTCCCTGCCCGCTGTAGCGAGTGAGGGGGATTTGCCTGTTGTGAAACAGCCGAGCTCACAGACAGTCTGGGAGCTGATCAGTCAAGTTCAAAACACATATACGGTGGGATATCTGTGATTTAAACAGCTGTCTATGCAGATTATCCTTCAATAAACATGGCAGAAATAGACTTCAGCATAAAAAACACGGGTGTCTTCCTGAAACGTGCATCTCACAAAGTCGGTATGGACTGATTCATTTAGTTAAGTGGAAGTGTATCTTGGCAGCATGGTTAGCATAGTCGCCTCACAGGAAGAGGGTTCCTGGTTTGAGCCCAGGGTAGAGGAGCCCTCCTATGTGGAGTTTGCATGTTCTCCCCGTGTTTGCATGGGTTTTCTCCTGGATTTCCGGCTTCCTCCCACAGGAAGGTGACTCTAATTGCCCGTAGGTATTAATGTGTGTCTGTCTGTGATAGTCTGGTGACCTGTCCAGGATGTACCCTGCCTCCCGCCTAATGTTAGCTGGGATAGGCTCCAGCCCCCCTGCGATCATAAACGGTTATGGAAAATGAATGAATGAAAGGAAGGGTATCTGTTCCATGAGAGACGGCAGTGATGAATGTCAAGAACGCTCATAAAAACACTTTCAGTGTGGACTGGCTTTGAGAGTGGTGTGATGACATCATGAAAAGCCAGGAGGGTATCGAAACATGCTCGCAGAAATCAGAAATCCCATCGTTTTTGGATGATATTTGACGTCATTGTCAGTGCATACATGATCTGATAAATGCATCTACTACTGACACACAGTATTAGATGTTACTGAAGCAGCTGTGTATCTGAAGACATGTGAGTATGTGTGATTTTCCCGTAAACTTCAACATGTGCCTCTCCTGTCTGTCCCCCTCATTGTTTCTCTCAGCTGGGAGGCTAGTTCATGGTCAGAGTGCAGCGTCTCCTGTGGCCCCGGGATGCAGCAGAGGCAGCTCCAGTGCAGGCAGAGCTTTGGGAACCGCTCCACTATGGTCCACCCTCAGCGCTGTGCCAACCTCACCCCACCAGAGTCCACGCAGGCATGTCAGCTCAGCGTGTGCTCCCACTGGGAGGTCAGCTCCGATTGGAGCACGGTAGGTGAACAGCACCAGTATACGACTTGGAAATGCATCTGCAAATGAGTGTGTGTACATGCAAAAAGAGGCCAAGTGATGTATTTGAGAATCTGTAAACAACACAGATTAAAGGAGAGGGAGTGGGTGGGGATGGGTTAAAATAAACAAGAGTGCGTGTGTGCATGGATTTTTAATTTTGGCATTATGGATCTGTGTCTCTATCATAAATTTTTAAATTGCTTCATTAGGTCAGTGAACAACAATTTAAGCACTTTGAAGGCTGCTGCAGACGCTGTGCCATGGGTGGGGTTGCAACAAATATGTTTTTAAGATCATGGTTAATTTATTATTTTCAGTTAATCAGTTACATATTTTTGGTACATTGTAAAATTAAAATAGATATGAATCATAAGAAAAGCACACAGTTCTAACCAGCAAACATTGCTTCATATTTAACTTGTTTTCAAATTGTTTTAACTTGAGTCACGCGTTTCTCTTTTGTATTTGTATCATGTTTCCCAGTCGTGTTCCTGCTCAACTAGTAGCTCTCTTTTTTGTCGACTAGTATTTGGTCAACTTTAGATTCTAATCAAGGTAAGGTGTGTGATTTGTGTTGGATCTCTCAGTTTACGCCCTTTCTCTCATCTGTTTTCCTCCTTTTCATTTGTCACAGTGCTCAGTGGACTGTGGAGTCGGGAGGAGGACGAGGAGCGTGCGCTGCGTCAGCGATCAAGGCAGCGAGGTGAACGAAAAGGAGTGCAACTCCAGGATTCGCCCACGAGGAACTGAGGAGTGCAACATGGGCCCCTGTGTAACCAACTGGTACTTCACCAACTGGTCCAACACTGTGAGTAACACACGGACACACAGGAGGAAAACATCCACAGCACTTAACAGCAATCCTCGACATGATCTTCCACTTTGTCCCTCAGTGTTCTGCGCCGTGTGGCCCCGGGGTGCAGAAGAGGGAGGTGGTGTGTCTGACTCGAGGAGGAGTCAGGGAGGGAGGAGGGGCAGGGGACTGTGTTGGGGATAAACCGGCAGAGATGAAGGCCTGCAACGGGGGTCCCTGTGTGCCGACAACCATTTGGTACAGCAGCCCCTGGACACAGGTAGGATAGATAGAGTAGGTAAAAAATGAATAGAATACAGTAAAAAGGAATTCATCTTGCAGTGACAGACTGATGTGAGATGTTTCTTCTTTTTCCAGTGTAATGTCCCCTGTGGGAATGGAACCCAGCGACGAGACATCATTTGTGTCCAGAGGATGGGGAATGATTTTTCTGTCGTACCAGTCAGCGAGTGCGCTCATCTGGACAAGCCTGCCGCGGTCCAGGAGTGTGAGATGGGAGAGTGTGAGCCACAGTGGTTCACAACAGAGTGGAGCGCGGTGAGAGACGAGGGCAGAGGGAGGGGCAGGGTTACCACGGGTCTAGAGAGTACTTGGATTTTAAAGAGGGCCTTAAAAGTGTTTAGATTTAGCCTACTTGAATCTCTGAGTCTTTGTTGCTTGTGTTGTGTATCTAGATATTAATGTAATGTAAAAAAAATGCTATAAGATGCTAAAATTTTATTTGCACTACAGAAAAAATGATGTTTTCATATACAGTATAAACAAGTCTGTCCAAGTCAAAAGTTTTTTTAACTTTATTTTTTACCGTCTTATTAACATTTGTATATTTATTTAGTAAATATAAAGTAATGAAAGGGACAGTTTTCGCTACTTACTGAATTTTATTGACGGTTTCAAAGTACAGTGCAGCTAATTCAAACACTTATATAATAATAATAATATATATATATAAGATAAAGTTTACTGTAGTTTTCTCTCACCAAGGGCCTGCTCAAGGGGGCATTTTTGGCAGTTTGTTTTTTAGATTAGATTTTTTAGATTATTTTTAGACTGGTATATATGAGCATTTATGCAAATTATTATCATTTAAAGAAGCAGTGTGTAAGATTTAGGATGATTTAGTGGCATCTATCAGTAAAGACTGCAGATTGCAGTCAGCTGAAACTTCTCCTAGTTATGATTTCTTCAGTGTTCGTTGTGCAGGAAGTTTCTACCAGGAGCTGAATTATCTGCAGAGGTCTCTCCTTCTCCAAAACAAACAGACCTGGTGATTAAAACTGGTAAAAACACTGAATAAAGCAGTTTCACGTTATAAATCAGTGATTCTCTGATGCTCTGGCACATCACAAACAAGCCGCCTAGCCAGCACTTGCAAATGTGTTCTCACCTTTATCTCTGATAACTTGTCCAAATCAAGCGAACCCAGTGATTTAATCTGGTAAAAACACTGAATAAAGTAGTTTCATATTAAAAAATCTGTCTTTTTGTGACACTCTCGTTGTGGAGAGGCTGCTAAGTACAGCAGCTGATGCAAAAACACCCTATGTAGAACCAGTGTTTGGCTTGTCCATTCTGGGTAGAGCAACATGGCAGACTCTGTGGATGACAATCCACTCTCTATGTAGATATAAACGGCTCGTTCTAATACCCCTTTTCCACCAAAATTAGTGCGTTTACGTGGGTTTTTAAACATGTGTAAACCTGCCAGAAAATAGGCAATAGACTCCTTTTCCATCGCCACGAGACCAGAGCTGGGTGTGTTTCTTTTTGATGTGTCACTTTTGACGTCAGGCTGGAAAACAGGGTAGTCAACAGTAGAAAGCAGCATGGAGGCCAGTTAAAGTGTTTTGGTAGTTATGTCTTTATATATCTATATATCTTACTTATTCAGTCTCTGTCAAACTCAGTGCAGACTAATTTGGGTTGATGTTTGAGCGTTGCTTGGGCGGAGACGGACAGCATTTTGCGTTGGCACATCACTACATATCGCCATTAAGGGGGCTACAATTAGTTCACCCAGGTGTTGTGTTTCCATCGATGCTGATCAGAGCCGGAGCCGATAAATTACCTGTTAATACTGAAGAGTCATTTGATGCGGGTGAGAATGGTGATTGTAACCTTTCCCATTACATTAAAAAGCCAGATGTTAGCAGGTTTTTTGTGCAGTGGAAAAGGGCTTAAGGTAACGAAAACACAACAATTCTTATTTTCAGGTGGTATATTATATTATATTTCTGCTATTATATCCCCTTAAATCCTACACGCTGGACCTTTAATTTCAAAATAATTTTTCCTTGACAGTCTTTGAAAATTAATTGAAATGTGTCATCACAAAAAGATTGGCAACCCTAGAAGGGCATCTGAAGAAGAAGAAGAACTTGTTGAAACATTTACTCACACTGCTACAAATAAAAAATTATTTTAATCTATAACCATATTATTTACATCCTCTTTGTTCTCAGTGCTCACGTTCGTGTGGAAAAGGCTTACAGATGAGGGAGGTACGGTGTCTGACACCGGACAAAAAGCACAGCCAAGAATGTGACTTGGACACCAAACCTGCACAGGAGCAAATCTGCAACACAATACCCTGCAGTCCACAAGTCGCAGGTGCGTGTGTGACCATGTGACTGTATATTTATGTGTGTCTTTCATATTTCTCACCATCAGCCCGTCTGTCTCTGCTTGTCTGCTCACAGATGAAAACTGCCGGGACAGACGTCACAACTGTGTGATGGTGGTTCAGGCCAGGCTGTGCGTCTACTCCTACTATAAGACCAACTGTTGCGCCTCGTGTACCCAGAGTGCTCAGCGGGCCAAGAGGCACTGACCAGCCAATCACACAGACAGCCCAGGTGTGCCAGAAGTCAAGGATGAGGTCAAAGGGCTGATCACCCCCGACATGATAAACCTGTAGAAAGGACAGCCCAGTGTAGACGTATTCCCTGTGATGGCCGTCAGATAACATTTAGCTATTTTCTCCTGATTCTTCAGGTAAAACACTGTGAAAGCAGCCGGTTCCTTTTTCCCAGTTCTCTGTATACGATCTCATATCGTCTATTAGAACCACGTACTCCACTGAGATTGCATCTGTTTACTTTGTGCGTTAGCTTTAACAGGTTCGTAATGTGTCACACACGGGGCTGGGTGATGCATTCGCTGCAGTTTCAACTCTCATTTCTAAGGCTGAGAGATTATAAAGGAAGGTGCTCACTATGGACACAGCTGTGTTTCAACAGCAAATTTAGCCTTTTTTTTTTTTAAGATTCTCTTTAATCTACGGGATCTTAAAACAGACGTAATTAGACATGCATACCACTAATTATGAAAAGAAACGTGCTGAACAAATAATTACCATGTGTGCTAGACAAACTGTGTATACTGTAGTGCTACGTGTGCTGAGGATCTACTGGAATAGATCTGCTGTGTGCACCCAGCTCAGCTAGAAGGATTTCATTAACATATCGTACGTCTTTTTCTGTTTGCCAAAAAATTCTCCTCAAGCGTCCTCTTATTGTCGAGTTCAGTATTTGGACAGATGAACCAAAGGAGTGGGGTGACCATGGCAGTACGTGACCAAATATATCAGAGCGGGAAGAGGTGAGAATCCTCCCAAACTAGAGGGATGATGAGACATGGACGTTAAAGATAGACTATGCAGGATTTTCCTAAAACAAATACAGACTCATACAGAAGTAATCCCTCTCAATCTTCACTTATGACCCACTAAAAGTGTGTGGCGGTGCTTGTATTTTCTTATTTCCTTTTATTTTCTGTGCACAGGACGTTTATGGGCGTGCCGTGTACCCTCGCAGTGCTCATGTGAGGGCAGGGGTTTATGAAAAGGTAGCATCAGGATGTCAGAAAGTAAGCAGCAGGCATCCAAGAGACACTGCACCAAAAATTTTTAAATGTAGCGAAGCAAAACGCCAAACAAGAATAAATCTAGGGTTGTCTTTCACTTTCAATGGCGAGTGTCTTTACAAACAGTAACCAACAATCCTGCATAGTTTACCTTTAAACAAGCAGCACAGACATATTCATGTCAGTTACATACACATGTAGTGGTTTTAAAGAGGAAACAGACAACTTCTTAACTTTTCACTCCCTCAAATTTTTAAGTGGTGTTATTGTTGGTGCCGCTGCCACAGTCGACACACTCCCTTTGTACTGTAAAATGAGCCGTAATTTCCCCAGGAGAGCAAGATGGTGTCATTATTCTATAGCCATTACATATGCAATCCTCATTTACTTCATAATGATCAATTAAAGCTAAAGACTTGTCTGTTTCACTTTAAAGAGAGCTGCTGGTGTGAAGATTCATAGTTTTTTCTTTTTACTAAACTAAAGCTGCTGCTCACTGAATAACCCACACACACACACACACACACACACACACACACAAAAAATCAAGTGATAAGACTGGTGTATACTTTTCTCCTTGTCAACAAATCACATGAAAAGACCAAACCAACAATGTGTGATACATTTTCATTTGTTTTTTAAATGCTCAGTAATTTTCTTGAAACAGCTGGGCAGTGTAGTTTTTACTTAAAAAAAAAAAGAGTAAATAATGTTTTTGTTAGGGACTATTTTCAGCTGCTGATTAACAGACGTGGTTTTAAGAGGAGTTTTACGCACAGAGAAATAAGCTCTTTGAGGCTACTCAGCCTATATGTGTTTCTTCATGGGATTTCTTGACAATAGGAAAAATTTAAAATGTCGCCTTTAAACCATGAACTTGGTGATGCACAGGTTTGGAGATGTAAAACGAGATGGCCAATTCAGTCGGCAGATGAAATGTTGCCATTGTACGTTTCTGCAAACCACAGCTATGTTACAATTGCACATTATTATGTAGCAGATACTTTGAAGGCAATGCAGCTTTATTTTGTCAAGCACATTTCATACACAAGGGCAACTCAAAGTGCTTTACAGAGCAATACAATATGAAACATACAGAAAAGAGTAAAGAGAAAAAAGGTAAAATTGATTACTGAATGATTTACAATTTAAAAAAAAAATCATAATTTAAATTAGCAAAAGTGCAGACAAGAGGTGCAATCATACAAAAGTTATTTAAAATGATTTGAAATTTAGTTTAAAAATAAGGTTGCCGTCATTGCAGAGTGGCGTAGGCAGTGTAAAAAAAGAATTTTTCATAGCTTTGGGGCTTGTCTAACATCATCTAAGAGGTTATTCCAGGTTTGTGCTGCATGATAACAAAACACTGCTTCACCATGTTTTGTTCTGACTCTTAGTCAGAACAAAACAGTGGGACAGCCCCAGATGTCCTCAGGATCCTAGAAGGGTCATATGTCACAAGCATGACAGAGATTTGTTGGGTGCTGAGCCACAGAGTGATTTCTACACAAATGGCAAGATTTTGAAATCAATTCTCAGTTCAGTTCAAACTTTACGTTTATGCTTAACAGCACTGTGGTTAACTGTGGTTAGGTTTTGGCACAAAAAACACTGTTATGATTAGAAAAAGACCATTTTTGGCCTTAAAATACCCAGTTTAGGGGGCGGGAAAAGCAGCTATGTCCCAGTAATAAACAACCCCTTATGGAGCCTAAAAAGCTGTTGTAAAAACAGCAACTGGTTGCTAATAAAGCTGCTGGAAAAATAGCAGCAGGTTGCTGCAAAACACCCACGTTTGGTGCCTAAGAAGCGGCAGGAATCAACCCGCTTAACTCGCCAAAAAACAACCAGTTTTGTTTATTTGTTGGTCTCAAACAGAGGTCTGCAGCTTGGCAGGCGTCTCACCCCCCCGTCCACCTCCAGATGACAAACTCAGCTCATATAATGTCACTTAAGAAACGTTCGTGCTTTGCAGAAATGTACAATGCCAACATTTTCTTCTGGCCACCGGGCTGCAGTGACCTAATTTTGCAATTTAGTGATCACAGCACCACGATGATTTGCCAAGGTATTAAAAAAAACCCCTCATCTTTATATCCTCCCTGTTTCCTCGCCTCATCTCAATATCCTCTCTTTATGCATCCGTCATCACCATCTGAGGAGGAGATGATGATGAATCTGTCCTGTGAGAGTAGGTGAAGCCAGAATTAGTAAACCTCATGTAGACGGAGAAAGCTGCTTTCTTACAACAGTCCTTTAATACGTTAAACGCAGTCATTCTGCTCTGACCTGAGAGTAAACCTCTGTATATGTGTGTAAGTACTCTTTATGCTTTTTCTCTCTTATTACTGTTGTTACTTTACTCTTTACACACACACACACACACACACACACCCTGCCCACTCAAAGGTGAGGAGTCTGTATATTTGTCAGATATGTTTTAATGTCTATAATTTCTTTGAACATAGTAGGTGCTTATGTTTTATAACTGAGTAGAGGTATCAGAAGTGTTGTTGTAGACAATTATCCAACATTTATCCACATCTAACTGTCATATAACTATTTTGCATTCGACAAGAGAATCAGTGATGTCATCGTACTCGTGAGATTTGGATGTTTGCGTGTGTGACGTGTCTGTGTGCTCATGTATGTGCATGTGTGAATGTGTGTGTTGCGATCGTGGCTTTGAATGTGTCATTCTTGTCTCTAATCCCTCGTAGTAAAAAAATTACTTTTTATATAAAAACAAACAAAGGATAGTAATTTATCTATTATCGAAAGAACATGTAATTTATTTTTGTTTTAAGAAGCTGTAGCAAATTTTCTTTGTTACCACCAGAGTTTATAAGATTGTTATTGTTGATACACAGACAGATTTTTTTTTTTTTTTTTTTTTATCATGCAAAAACAAAAAACAGTGTGGAAAAATTATTATCTCAAAGCTTCATTTTAAATAAAACAACACGGAAATTAAGTGGTGTGTCATGATTGCTTTTGGGTGATGTAGCCAGCTTCCTCCAAACGATGGCGCTGTTGAGTCTTGAGTCATGAGGGAACAGGCCCAGTTTGGTCTGCAGGGAAAATGCCTCTTTCATTGGGACAAGCTCTTTCTTTTTAAATAAAAATAGTTTGTTGAATTTGCTTGTGAGCTTGATGAGGTCATCCAAAATATGTTTTAATTAATGAATGAACATAATTATTTGACCAGGAAGTCTCTTGAATTACTTTGGGCATCATGCAAGACCTGATATACAGGCAGATTTTCTGTTTCTGTTCTTATTTTGTTAGTATCAGCTGATTCCTGGGGTTCACCAATGTTTCCTTATTTTTGCTCTGCTCTTAGGTAAGATTCAATTTTACAAGCAGTATAAACCAGTGGTTCCCAACTGGTCCAGCCACAGGGTCCAGATTTCTCCGTAGTCTTTAGTTCAAGGGCCACACAGTTTAATATATTCAGCATCATTCTTGTGCTTGTGCTTGTCCATGTTGTCGAGCTAGTTTGGTGTCTCTGTCAAGTAGCTGGCGGTTAATCACTCACTCTATAGCAGGACACGGTACTTCAAAATAAAAGTTCTGTGCGGAAAATGCACTGTACTTAAACATAAAGTGTGTTTTTTACAAACTTGACATGACTGCGAGTCACTTACGGTCCATTCAGAATGGACCCACAACCCACTTTTGGACTGCGACCCACCAGTTGGGAACCACTGGTCTAAAACACTCTTACTAAGTTAAGGAAAAAAAAAAGTTATTTCCCCAAATTGTTTGTGCATTGCAAGGTAACGTAAGTTTAAGTCTGAGGAACATAAAAATATATATTTTTTAAATTTACTTTTAGAGTAATTATAATGATAGGATTATTAAATTTGTGGGCTAAAGAAACACTATCAGTCCATTTTATTTTTATTCATAAGATTTATTTAAATTTTCTGCATTGAGTACTTTTATTATACTTAAATACATTTTCCTGATCGCATATACTTTTACTTAAGTAACATTTTCAGTGCAGGGCTTTTGTTGTAACAGAGTATTTTTACAGTGTGGTATAAGTACTTTAACATAAGTAAAGTATCTGAATACTTCCTTGATCACTGCTGCTGACACACCATTTACAGCATCACTGAAGCTTTGCCATTGCTGGGTTTTTGATTTTCCTGTAACTCCCTTTTAGAAAAGTCATGTTTACGTAAAGGTTTGACAACAGTAAACTAATTTCACTACTGCTTTGGTGGCGTCTCTCCCATTCTTGGGCCTGTGCCAGAGCATTTGCACATGGCACAATACCTGCCCTTTATCCTGTGTTTAGGGGGTGTCACCTATGCAGATAGGTTACTCATAATCAGATGGGATTCATCATTGAGCACACCTGGGTGAGAGCAGATCTGGATGGTTAAAGAGATGGTCTTCTCATACATCTGGGCTGTCTATGCATAGAAAGATGCAAATACTTTTGAAGTTGGATGCACAGCGCAGCACCGGACCAATGTGAACTCATCAGTGTGACACAATGGCAGCTGGCTGGTATCAAACAATCTCTAACTACAGTTGAACAGTAAGTAAAATACATTTCTAGAAATATTTTACACAAGAAAAAGTAAATGCAGTAACAGAATCTTAGATTTACAGTTTGATCTCATTCATTTAATTCACTATGCAGGAAACAGTATGGGCCCACTGCCTGTTCACAAACTCTTCTTTCTCTTAAAAGAAAATTAAGGGAAAATATAGGAGACATTTAAGAGAATGTCGCTGCACAAGGCCCATAATCTCTTACCTGGCCTAAATGGCATCATAAAATCAGTTTGATCAGTAATCAAATGATAACGACACAGTCAGTTTACAACGTTCGCAATTAAAATGATACGACCTGAATGACATGAAGCATTTTTTATGTTACATGTGAGTTTTAATGTCTGATATGAAGGCAGCATTTCCAAAGCAACTTCATCAGGCAGATTATTCCAAACCCACAATGCATAATACCAGAAAGCGTTCTTTGCCAAGTTGAGAGAGGTCAGATATGTCTTCATGCCTGAGGTGTAAATGTAGGAGCGTCTGACTATGTTGAGGAGAGCCAACAGAGAAACAAAGTGAAAGCAGGGAAGAAGAGTTTGAAAGTTTAAAAGGTTGAGCAACTGTGTTAAAATAACATTTTCATTTGAATTCAATTCATTCGTCGCATGAAATCATCTGAATAGAATTTCACTTCAGTGAAATGCAATCTAGGTCTTATTTAAAATCCATGTGGGTGAGGATAGAAGCTCTTCCTGATCCTCTAAGTTGGCCTGGTGCAACTGGTACCTTCTTCCCAACCTCAGCAGGGAGAAAAGACAGTTACCCGGGTGGCGGGATGTTTAATAATTCTTCTGGCCTTACTTTTGCTGCATCTGGTGTAAACATCCTTTCGGCAGGGTAAAGAAGCGCCTAGCATATGTTCAGCTGAATGAACCACTCTTTGCAAGGCCTTGCAGTCCTCTCTCATACCAGGCAGTGATGTTCCCTATCAGGATGCTCTCGATGGTGCAGGAGTAGAATTCCTCAGTATATGAGGGGATACTCAGAATTTCCCCAGGTGTCTCAGGTAAAACAGCCTCTGCCTTGCTTTTCTCACCACTGAGTCAGTATGCAGCACCCAGGTCAGGCTCTCCAAGGTCTTTAAAGATGTCCACCCTCTCTACCGAGGACCCATTGATATTATGAGAATGTACTCTCTTTGCTGCTTCTCCCCAAAGTCCACTATCATCTCTTTAGTGCTGCTGACGTCTTGACACCACCTCTTTCAGGTGGGCTTTTTCGTTGTTATCTGTGATCAGACCCACCACAGCTTTGTCCTCAGCAAACTTGATGGTGGTGTTGGACTCTAAATTGGCTACAGTTGCGTGTACAGGGAGTACAGCAGGGGGCTTAAAACAAAGCCCTGTGGTGCACCAGTGTTAAGGATGAGGGTGGAGGAGGTGTGTCCGCCCACTCCCACCACCTGGGATTTGCTTGTCAGGAAGTCAAGGACCCACATACACAGTGAGGTGTTTAATCCCAGATTCTTGAGCTTTGTGATGAGCCTAGAGGAAAGTGATGTGGACGACATGTGCTATGGCGTGTGTGCTGGGTAGTGGGGAGCAGATGTAATCCTTAACAAGTCTGAGGTATAATAGGCCTGGTGGTATGAACAATATCCATCGTGTGTAGGTTTTTAATTGTAGAATGCAATGATGTAGGTTTTGTTTAACATTATGTACAACACATTAAAAAAAAAAGGTGGGGTCCGGCAGAAAATTTTGAATATCAAACACTAAATTTTCTGTACTCTGGTGAGTATTTATGCACCAATTTGTGCCTTTCCCACATCCATTTATAGTGTAAATGTCTTTCACTTTGTCAAAATAAAATCCACTGCTACTTTCATGTTTTTATTGGAGGACAAATGCACATGTTGTACATACTGAGGGAGACCGAAATCTACACCTATAGTGTGATATGAACTCCCCACAGGTGTAAGAAATAACAGAACAGTGTCCTCTGTGTCCTTAATGGTAGCTAAATTCCCTTCTGGGATCTCTAAAGTGTTTCTGGACATTTCAAGGCTATTTTATTTTGGATAATAGGATTATGTTCATGAATAAGCTCAGACCAGTGACACAGACATATGTTTAAAAGTTTCATAAAACATTAACTGCTGTATCTGTATGCACAAGATAGACCAGTCCGTAGACTAAAGGTGTTGGCCAGGAATAGTCTGTTTTGGACAGCTGAGTAACATAAAGTTTCCCTCCTCAGCACCCCTACTCCTGCACTTGCGTGCGGTGTAGCTGTTTCTCCTCCATCGTGCAGGGAGGCTTAACAGCCCTGGTGGCGTGCTGCCCGCTGCCTGCACACCGTTCACATCCTCAGGGCGCTGCGTGCCTCCTCTGCCGGTGCTGTTATTGTAAGAAAGCCCCTAGTGTGATGATATACATATAAGTGTGTGTGTGTGTGTGTGTGTGTGCTGTGAGGGGGGTGGGGGGTGTATATGGTGGATAAATGTGGCGGGGGATGCTAGCTCACAGAGGGCACGAGGCAAGGCAGGCAGATGGTGACCTTTAGCAGTAAATTACCATGAACCCTATGACTCTCTCTTTTCACTCAATCTATCCCTCCAAGACTCTGCACACGCACACAAGGTATGATGGGGTAAAATGCCCCCCCACCCCCTTAATGCCTCTCCTAACCAATATATGGCACTAAGTCTACTCTCAACACATGTATTGAATACATATGCTCCAGTAAACAGCGATATTTCATCTGAATTGCTGCATTCGTGAGATTTATTCTGCCAGAATCGTTTTAAATGTAAACTGATCAATGTATTTTTATTAAGTTAAGGTTTATACCATATGTCACCAGACCATTTTTCTCTAAAAATGTGAAATATTTCACCGCTAATGTCCGGAATATCACAGGTTAGCCTGTTCTGGAAAATAAATGGCAAGTTGTCCAAATAAAATAATAATTTCAACTCATTAGCCCAGGGATGACAGTGGGAGGTGTCCCAGTTAAATATCTTTATAGTAAGTCTCTGATCCGACATCTTCACATGTCTATTCCAAAGCCGAAACATGTGACGTTTATGTCTGGTGTTTGGACGTTCCCGTCCCATAGGCCTATCTCCACTAATGGCTAAACCTTGAGTAAATTTCTGGACACCCAGAAAACTTTGTATGAACTTTGTTTCGTACAGATCCTAGCGCTATATCTGCTGAATGAGCTACAACCCTGACAGTTCCTTTAAATGACGTGTTCATCCAGGATCAGGCCAAGGTATTTATACTTCAGTATTTGACTGCACTAATGAACCAAAATTGAAAACAACTGAACTTCTTTCCACTGATTTTCTTCTGAAACATTTTGTCCTGATTTACCACTAGTCTCCATTTCCAGCACCATTCCTCGACAGTGTTCAACATGCTCTGCAGATTTTCTTCATTTTCAGCAAGCAAAACTACGTCATCCGCATATAATAATATACGCACAGCCTGATCATCAACTCTAACTCCCATATTTAAAGTCTTAATTTAAAGAGCTGAATCATTTACAAAAAGAAAGGCTGCAAAATATCATTTAATTAGATTATCTAGTATATAGTTGTATGTGATTTTATATAGTTCATATCTACATATAGTAGTAGCATAGTATTGTAGTTTTAACAGCTTGCTAATGTTATTAGCTGGCTAGCTAGCAATAATTAGCATTGCTAGCGAGCTATAATTAGCCAACATTTTTAGCAAGCTTGTTTGAGGAAGACATCTTGAAACAAAAAGCCTTAAGGAAAGACTACAAGGCTTCTAGATAAACCAATGATGAGCCAGGGCTGGGATTTTAGTTTGATTTATTTAGTTTGATAGCTCTTTTTTATCTCTAGCATCTTTTAGTTTTTTGCGTTAACAACAAAAATGGCTACAGTACCAATTTATTTCTCCTAACAGTGTGTTGGTTTATGCATTATCATGTATACATGCTGAAATCATATCCACGTATTTTTTAATTTTACAGTATATTGACTTTCTAAAGGGGGGCATCTTCCCCCTACACATTAAAGATGATAAAGATGGTGTCCTGTGGCGGTTACTTTGTTTGGCATTAACACTGGACACTGCATGTTTTTACATATCTCAGTGAAACGGCCCAATGTCGGCCGGTTTTCCCAAAGTACAGGCTGTAAAGTAGGCCAACTCCAACCCGGAGCTATCTCTCCTTTCCTCTGTCACACATTTTTACTCTGAGTGGGTGTGAGCGTGATTTCGGGCTCGGGCGTGAACAGCTGTAGTAGTCGTGACGGCGTGCACGTGAGCGGCGGCGCGCTTCGGCTTCACGTCAAGAGGCATCGTTTCAGCACCAAGGCCAGGGCTCGCGGCTAGAACAATAGGCGGCTCCGCGCACGGTGTCGCCTAGGGAACGTGTGGAAGAGTTTCACCCGCAAAACTACGCTCGGGGAAACACTTTAAAAGCATATCTAAAAAGTCGTATTGTTGATTTGAAGACGGTGCGCATATCGATAAGGGTAACGAGTGGAGGTGTAACGGCTATTGAGCGAGTTAGGGGCAGTTTAATTTATTTTTTCGTGTGAAAGAGTCGGCCATATTTATCGACGGTCCCTGACAGTTACGTCACAAGCTAGCAACCGCTTCGGTGAGAAGAGGGGGGAGGGAGAGAAAGAGAGTAGAGGAGATACCGGCATAGGACGTGAAAAGCCATCCAGCCGTTGGTCGGGTGAGACGCAACAAGAAATCAGAAATTAGCAAGAATAGTAAGTAAGATTAGCCTCCATTACTGGATGGAACAATAACGGCAAGGCTGGGAAAAACTCTCACGCGACCAAGCGAGTTTAAACTGTTGGATGTTACCCGAGCTGAAGCGGTTTGTTAGCGTGTTATCACTTTGTAATTAAATCCAAATTAAGAGCTGGGCTTCGGGTGGTGGAAGTGAAACTAGCTAGCAACGTCCACTGTGGATTTAAAGAACCGAGACGTTGGTTGAATTTCAGCGGGACGGGTGACAAGCTGTGATTCAGACTCACCTGCTAGGACTCTCCTCCGCCACCTCTAGACCTCCACACCGGGGGTAAAAACCACAACCGAGCCTCTTGTATCTGTACACCGAGGAGAAGGCGGAGGAGGAGGAGGAGGTGGAGAGGGAGAGCACGGCTGGCACAAAGAGCGGAGAGCATCCAGAGAGAGGGGAGGAAGGAGGACGGGACGGAGAGAGCGCGGTGAGGACAACAACGGGGACCCAACAGAGAGCATCCCTCTTTAACACCCCATCTGCACAGACAACACTCCGCACATAAGCATCATCTGAAAACGGTAAGAGCTGTGATATATGTAGCTTGTATGTTATTTTCCCCCGTGTTGTTTTGTTGTTTGCTCGTGTGTGTGCGTGCGCGCGCGTGTGTGTATGTGTATGTGTACATTGAGGGGGGATCGGACAAAGAGCAAGGGAGCCCCATGACATCCGTGTGTATGCTGTAACCTACAGCTGGCTAAACAAAGAAACCGCTCTATTGCAATGATTTACCCCCAATCACGCTGTTTCTTCTCTTTCTCATGTGTAGGGATCCTGCACGCTGTTTATCCTCCAAAAGGTAACGAATGCTTACAGATATTTTCGATTTATTATATATTTATATTCAATTGGGCAGAAAAAAAAGTCACATTAGTGTTTTTTGATTGGCTAATTAACATTTGCATAATTGTTTTACCAGAAGCTACTGGAGCCCTTTGTCATCCGGCTGGGCAATAAATACTCAGATTTATCACGCAAATAATCTGTACATTTATTTTCATAATTTGGGCACACATTTTATACCTAAAAGCATATTTAAATAAGACATTTTATTATGAATTTATATTGTTATTTTTTGTTTTTAGTCCTAACACATTAATAAATCTAATAAATTACATATAAAACACAAACCCCTGAGGGAATACTACAAATATTATTGAGATAACATAGGAGTTTTAAAGTCTGTTAAGTGTATTAATTATGCATTTATTATCACACACACATACCATAAATCACACACTGAATACGAACTGATTTTTTTTTTTTTTTGTGACTATTATTGTTCACTTCTCCGGTTGTGACCCAAAGACTCACCCAGCATTGGTTGCTCCTCTCCAGGGATACCTGCTCCTGATCTGTTTGTCCCTCAGCCCCTGCAGTACCCAGTCCTCCTCTCCACTCTGTCCTGATGAAGGAGGCCGACGCCATCAAGCTGTTCGTGGGGCAGATTCCCCGGAATCTGGAAGAGAAGGACCTCAAGCCTATCTTCGAGCAGTTTGGCAAGATCTATGAGCTAACTGTGATTAAGGACAAATACACTGGCATGCACAAAGGTAGGTCTCGCCATCATAACAAAGCTTAAATGTAGAGAGACAACTAGATAGATAGATAGATGGATAGATGGACAGGTAGATAGACGTGTGACAGTAAGGCAGATAGATGGGTGGATTTTCCTGTGCTGAGAGTCACATGTCACCATGGAAACTGTCACACCTCCTCTCGTCTCCATCTTCTGTTAACGCTGCAACAGAGATCATGAAGACAGGCGCACAAAGTCAGTAACATGAACGCTGTGATTTTAAAATGGGCTTATGCATGAGTATGCTTTGAAATTAACCAAGAAGAATAATATAAAAGTATCATATAATGTAAGGTATATCGGGTTGGGAGACTCGTAATTGTCTTAATGATCAGGAGGGTTTTAATAATGGCACCTTCTAACAATGGATCGGTAATAAACTGTAGCAGGCACACACACTCTCTATCTGTCCCTCTGTCTCTCTTTCTCACACACACGCACAAACACACACTCAGTGACCTGGGGTCCTGTGTGTTTTGAACCAGATTAGGCTGTATGCTCCAATCAGTGTAATGGGCCTGTAAGCCTGGGTGACACAGGGGAAAGAATCTGTTGTTTTGAGAATCCCCACGGCCACAGTAAGCCCCTCTTAAAAGCAATGAGATGGACTATAAGATGCATGTGTGTCTGTGTGTGTGTGTGTGTGTGTGTGTGTGTGTGTGTGTGTGTCATTATGTTGAGTCATTCTCAGCTCTTCACATGTACACTCTGTGTGTGAATGTTTCCATCCTAATCGTCAAATCTTCTCTTCTTCACTCTGAATCTTCATTAGTCTGTCTGAGATGTCACCGGGATGCTAACCTGCTGCTAATCTTGTTGTCTTAGTGCTGGTGACAGGTGTAGTAAACAGCTCTGGCCAGCCAGCTCTGCCACCTTCCCCTCCCTCACACACACAGACACAGGTACAGCACATAGGAGAAACAGAGGGAGTGTATTTGGAGTGATCGTGAGGCATGCATAGTGGTTGGTTTAGGGCAGGAACCTGACTGTGCCCAGCCTGCAAGGCCTTGTTAGCCCCACGCACACGTCTGTGGTGCTGTCATGTGTGCTGACTCGTGCCGTGCCGTTCTGAAATGTGCCGTGCCGTGGAGTGTCCTTCTCTGCTCTAGAGTGCATCATCATGGTGTTGTCAAGTTAAGTTACAGTGCATGAATATATATATATTTTTTTTTAATCCTCTCGCATAGTTAGTCCAGTGATACATCAGAATAGGTGACAAGTACTCAGGGAAGGCATCAGGAAAGGAGACATTTAAATGGTGTGGCTGTGTGTGTTTTTGTAGGGGGTGGTACGGAGACAGAGATAGAGGCTGACAAATATCACAGCTGACCTTTTCTACCTTTACTCCTTTCCCTTCTTCTCCTCCCCTGTCCCTCTCTATCTGACAGGATGTGCGTTTCTGACGTACTGTGCGAGAGAGTCGGCACTGAAAGCCCAGAGTGCTCTACACGAGCAGAAAACACTACCAGGGGTAAGTGCACATCGCAAACAAACAGTACACACTTCACACTTATGCAACAATACAGACAAGCTTGCATATACACTCATATCACAAGAACCCCCTCCCCCCACCTACATACACAGGCGCTACCTTGTATACACGCACACGCACACACAAGTGGCCTCAGATCGGTGTGTGTCTGTGCGACTGGAGGTTCAGCTCCCATTAGTAACACTGTGACATAACTCAGCAGCCAGCAGGCGTCTTGCTGCTAAGGACAAACACTCCCTCTCACCGGAGACACGTAGGGTACTCCGTGAGCATAATCATCTCCATTTCTCTATCTTTCTCTGTCTCTCCATCTCTCTGTCGGCCTCTCCGTTAGCCTCCGGTGATAGCTCCCGCCTAGAGAGAGTGTGTAATTAATGTGGCCATTCCCCTTTGTCTCATCCCAGTGTCCCTCAGTCTCTCTTGTGAGGGATCGTGTGCTGCGGCTGGGCAGGGGTAGGACACTGTTCATTATGGATGGGGCACTGTGCGAGATCTGTGTCTGTCTCGTAGGCTGTACCTCTCTGTCGCTCCCTCTCTCTTTTTCTCTCTGACCTGGTTTCCGCTGCAGTTAAAAATGGATTTTACAGTGGCTGTTTTGGAACATTTTGCATTTTTACCCTTTTTTTGTTTTACACCGAAAGTAGTGTGCGCTACTACCCAGCCGAGAGAGACTGCTGTTAAAGTATAGGACGTACTGTAGAGATGACATTTTCCACAGCCTTATCTAAACTCTGATTTGCAGCAGTTATAACAGAATGGTGAATGCACCTTCACCATCTCTGAGCCGTTCTCTATCTCATTCTCTCTGTGTCGCCCTGCCACTGATCGGAGTTTCAGTTCCTACACCTTCTCTGCAAGCTGGGATGTTGATAAGATCTCTGTGAGAAAATGGTTGGAGGAGAGCCTGAAGAAAAGGCTTTGAGGGGGAGGGGAAACGTTCTGACACACAAACACAAACCCCTGCATACATACATACATACATACATATTGCACTCATGCATGCTTTTCCATTCAGCTGGGAAATGCCTCTTCGTTCGCACACACTCACACGTACAAACGCGGCATGTTAATAATGACATTAATCCAATTAGGGCCTGCTAAGGAGTCTGACCTTTCCGCGAAAATCACCTCTCCACTGTCTGCTGTGTCTAGTTCCTCCCTCTCGTGCTGCCCTTTGTCCTTTGACTCGTCCCTCTAACCCTCTCCGCTGGGTTTTTTACTTTTATCCTTTCCTGTTGATGACATCAATAACCGGCTCGTTGCAGGGAGCAGAGAGTTGCAGTGAATTTCCCAGTTAAATTGTGATGAATATTCTGGACACATGGAGGAAACATTTGCAGGGAGGATACTCATTAGCGGTACAGATTTACTAAAGAGCCAGCACGAAACAATCAGAAGCACCACTCCCCTGAGGAAGGCTAGTGCTGAATCGAGGGTGTGGCTGTCGTGTGCAGGGTTTTCAATAAGCCTGGACTGTCAGTGAGAAGCAGTACTGTGGGTTTCCTCGATTTAGAGTATCCTGTCTTCCCTTTAGAGGCTGATATGAAAGGGATACCATCCCTTATTCTGTCCACTCTGAGTCGAAAGGTTTCAGAGCAAAGTACTTTCAAGAATATGAAAATAATTAGATGAAGAAGAGCTCATTATAGCATGTTTATCTGAGTTCAGTGAATTGGTTGATGAATAACAGTAAACAGAAGCTGTATACACAGTTTTTCTCCAACATTTCCCTGTATTCAAAGCACTCACAAATGTTTCTGACTCATGCACTAACAACCCCTCTGGTGTGTTGACTACTGCTTGAGTGTTTTTTAAAAGATAAATAAAAAAATAATTTCTCAAAATAATTCTAAAGCATTATTTTGGTGTCTATATTTGAGCTTAAAGACCTCCCCTCCCTGTATATTCTCCCAGGTTTAGCTCTGCTATCACTTTCCACTACCTGTCTATAGCCTCTCTCGATCCTGTGTGTCTTCCTCACCCTCCCTGTCGGTTGCCTTCTTTGACAGGATTTAGAAATGACTTCAGACGATTTCTCTCTCCCTTTCACACATCCTCCCATTGTCCCATTCTTTTCTTTCCCAAAGAATTGCTTTTTCATCTCTTCCTTATTCCTCCTTTTATCCCCCCTCCAACCCTCCATGCTTTCCATTTTATATCTTTTTTTCTTCCTCAAATCCCCTCTGTCCTCTGTTCAACTCCTCCCCTCACGTCCCCCAGTTTCCCTGCACCAGTAGAATATTACAGAATGTTCTCTTCACTACCCCCAACCCCTTTCATCGCCCGCTCCTTTTCCTCTCTAAAATCTCTTCATGGTATCCCTCTTTCATCCCTGCTTTTCCCTTCCTGCTGTCTTTTACTCATTTTTTTTCCTCCCCTCACTGCACGCTCGCGCTTCCTCCTCGGATTCTCATTTCACAGTCATTTATGGTAACCCTTCTTCTAAGTCCTACTCTCAACGTCAGTCCCCCTCTCTCTCTCCCTTTCCCTCCACCCCCCTCGCTGTTCCTCTACCCCTCGTCTCATTTCCCCTCCTCTTGATTAGTTGACCCTTTTGACCGTTTCACACCCCCGTCTCCTCCTGCTCCTCCCCCTCCGCGCCTTCTTCCCCGGCTCCACTTGTTAAGCTGCATGATTAGTTTCTCACAAACTCATTTTCATAGTCAGATCCTGGGCTCACCGTGGGGCAAGGGGGCTGAGGTGTGTGTGTGCGTGTGTGTCAGTGCATCTTGAATCTTGGGATCGCACTTAATTGCGGGAACTGGTGGAACGTCAGGCACCTCATACAACTTTTATAGAGCTGTAGCATCACACACTCATACAGATGTGTTTCTCCTACACCATGGCCAAGCCATGAGAGGTTTGGTGACAAGTCCAATGCTACGGAGTGCTCTTGCTGCTTCTGTCTGTCACTCACTGATGGGATTTAACGCTGATTTAACGCTTCCAACCAGCCAGTAGAGGAATGAAAGGAAGGGAGACAAACACACAGAGAGTTGCATAGAAACTATACCTCAGATATCCCCCTGCTAGCTTCAGCAGTAGCAGTAGACTGTCAGATTGGAAAATGAGGGAAAGGATAGAGGGATTGTGAAAGGGAGAGAAAGATGAACAGATGGCCTTATCAGAGTGTCCTGCGCCTTGTGTTTAATTTGGACACAGAGAGGGAACGAGAAGCACAGAGGGAGCACGAGATGAGGAGAGGGAGAGAGTTACATTATATTAGTCACAGTGGCAGAAATTTAACAGTGGAACCACAAGCAAGTCCCACTGTAGCACACAGATGTTTTGGTGTATTAGATGTGGTACAGAGATTCCCCCTGGGATGCATCCACACGAAAGAGCTCATGTTTAGCTGTCGCATATCAGTGCTAATTTGCACTTGAAAATTGAATTTCTCATCCGCATTTGCATGCAGGGGGTTTGCACCAAATGGGAATTATGAGGGAAATATTCAGCGAGGTGAAAATATGCTCTTATAAATGTGATTGTTGGTTTTTACGTTGTTTATGATGCTGAGCAAAAGACATGACTAATATCACTAAGTGAGTGAAAAGGAGAGGAAAAAATAGGCAAGTAAATGATATCCATTAACAGCCATTAAATTGTTGTGTCCATATATTTAAAGGCCCAGTGTATATGATTAAGGGGCATCTATTGGCAGAAATGGTATGTAATATTCACAACTATGTTTTCATCAAGCCAATGCAAAAGTGCCGCAAACACCTATATTAAAATGCCCAACTCAACAGCAGAAATAAACACGTTTACAGCCTGGTACAAAAAACAATTGCGGTGTCTACAACTAATTTTAACATTGATGATGATTGTACAGGGGTGAATTTTTATGTTACTCACCTGTTAACATTTATTCAGGCTTAAAGTTACTCATATTTAAAGGTGGGGCCACTTGAGTGACAGGCTGTCCTCGAGGTGTCACGCCTCTGGTCACTTCTGGCTCCAAAAAAACAAGATGGCGACGGCCTAAAAGCCAAACTCGAGGCTTCAAAATGGGAGTTCACAAACCAATTGCTGAGGTTACGGTAGCTACGTCCATTATTTTATAGTCTATGCTTTTTATTAGTTCATAATCACCTGAAATTAAGAGCTACATATGGAGCAGATCCTCTTCCATGGAATTCCGCCATGTTGTTTCTACAGTAGCCCAGAACAGACAAATCAAACACTGGCTCTAGATAAGGCCATTTATATTTATGCATCAGCCACTGTAGTTTTCCTACACGCTTGGCACGCAGCACAGCTTTACAAGTTTTAGTTCAGTGGCCTTATTGCTCAATGCCACTAAATCCTGCACACTGTACCTTTAATTTTTTTGTCTGATCTACATTCATGACATTGAATATGTGGTACCTCAGGCTGTTGTCTTGTTAGTACAGAGGGTTGGTGGCAATAGGCCGACAGCGTGTGTCTAAGGTCAGAGGCCAGGGCTCAGCCTCTGGTCAACAAATTCAGGGTGGCTGGTCTCAGAGCGGTGAAAAACAATGGTGACGGGGAGAGGGTCAAGTGAAAGTTTGGGTTTAGTTTGTGTATCCTTTTTAATCTTGTCTTTAGTATGTGTTTGCCCTTGGATTAATCATTATCACAGCATAATTAGTTTGACATTTTTCACCAACTTAAATTGAGTAACATTAGCGCTGGACTGTGATTTATTTGTGACAGTGTGTCTCAATTTAAGTTACAAGGAACAGTTTTATTTTGTACTCCTGATACCACAGAACTTACAGTAATCATTCATATAAAACCGTCCTTGCTTTATCCTAATCTCCATCCTTCCTCCCTCTCCCTCAGGCCACGCTTCACTCCCGGCCTGTTTAGATTTTAACCTCACATCTCCCTCCCTCCCGTCTCTATCTATCGCTCTATCTCTCCCCAGCCTACTGCTGCTGTATTTCCTCCCTTATCTTTACCCTTATCTTTCCCTTTTGTTCTCCGCCCGTTGATATCTCTCTCTCCATTTAATCTGCGCTCCCTTCTCCCTGCGTTTATCACTCCCTTCATCTTTGTTCTACTTCAAACACAAGTGTTCGTACACACACACACATGCATGTACATGATCGCGCGCGCAGACACACTCGCACACGTCTGTTTGGTCACGCCGGCATCCGCAGATCTCAGTGTAGGTGAAATTAAAGTGTGATAAGCAGCTTACCAGGTGTGTGTTGTCATGCTCCACTGCTCTCCAGGCAGCACTCTGCTCTCTGTTCTTTGATTAGAGCCAAACGCACACACTTAGACATACACACATCGTACCTCCCATAACACACTTGATGCCTAATGAATTATTAAAAAGGCAGAAGAAGCGCCACAGGACAAGTAGTTAACAATAACTGATATAGCAGAGGATCAATGCACAGATGAAAAATATAATAAAAGTTTGCAGTATTAATATTGATTAAATGCATATGGTATGACAGCGTTCCTTAGCCCATAAATTGGAGGAGTTCCAGGGTTACTGCCGTATCATGCAAACATGACGGGAGCTGTTATGTATTTTATTGAGCCTGGGCTGAAGAGAGAGAGGGAGAGTGAGTTTGTTATTTATGTCCCGGGGCTGGAAAGGCTATATTTATTTGCATGCACACTATGGACTCACATGGACTCAGCAAGTGGGTACGTTCAAGGTGCAGCAGTTCATGCCAGTGCTACTTCTGTACAGTTAGCGTTGTATCACTTCATTTTTAAAGGAAATACAAATATATGTGGGAAAAACAACATCATGTGAAAAGCAAAATTTATGTCCGTAGTTTTAAGAGAATGACTTGGAAGTTCATGTGTTCATCAGCCAGTGTTTGTAGCTGATCAGATCTGCTTTGGGTGTTTAACGTGTGCATGTTTTATATGTTCTGTGTGTGTGTTTCCATGTGGAATCTAAGATGCCTGGCAGGCAGCCTCCCTATGGGGCAAAGCTATGATGAGCAATTATCCACTAGGGCGACTTTGTAGGCTAATTTAGCATATTTATGTGGTCAGCAGCACTGTTTACTATTCCCCTTCACTGCTTACTGCTGCACTTTCAATTCAGAACAGACCCCAGCTCCCTCTCTCCCCTGTCTCTCTCTCTCTCGCGCGCGCGCGCGCTCTCTTTCATTTTCTCTCCGTCTCTTCCCTCTCTGCCATCCCTCTGCCTCTATCTCTCCCCGCCTGATGGGGTTTGTGATGTGTATCGCTCCCCCCCCCTCCCTCGTGCTGTTTCTCTATTTTTAACCTCTCTGTGTGTGGGATGGGAAGGGAGTAGAGGGACAGGTGTAGGAAAAAAATGTGTGCGTGTGTGTACGTGCAAGAAGTAAAGAGAAAGAGGAGGAGCCAGAGAGTGATACAGAGGGGGTATGCAGAGTAGAAGGGAGTTAGTGTGGGGTTGTGTACAGCTTAAACCAAGCGGGATTTAGCTTGTTTGTTTTAAACAAAAGTATTTGCTGTGTGTGTGTGTGTGTGTGTGTGTGCTCATATGTGCATGTGCATTTGTGCATGCAACTTGGACAGAGAAAGAGTGCCTGCCTCATATTTCACCACAAAATCGAGGCAGAATCTAATCATAGCCTCATAACAGCCTGACCCTGGAGAGCGCCTGCCTCTCTAAGGCCTGACACACACACATACACCCACACACACACATACACACACACAGAGGAACATTTGTATCTTGGCCAGTTTGATTATGTTTGTGTGGACACATGATTACCAGGTTATGTGAATGCTCACTGCCAATTCTGTGTCTCTCAGATGCTGAGCCCTAAAGTAGCCCAAAGTTGAGTCGAGTCCATATCACACACCATCTGTTTTGTAAATCCAGCCAGCTACAAAAATCTGCGGGGCCTAGTTTCCACATTCATAGATTGAAAAGAACTGTTTAGTTGCAATTATCTGTCATCATTATTGCATCTGATGCTGGACGACGTGCTTTGTTCTCCCCAACTTAAAGCTGGCTGAAGCACAGCATGGGCAGCTTTACTGTGCTCATTTAAATCCTGGATTCACACATGGCTTATTGCAAGCTGCACACTTAAGGTGATGAATTTAGAAATCAGAGCATGTCCAGTGGTAAGATCCTCATATTTAAATTTGACATTAAATATAGATATGTTATGATAGAGGAGGTCTTAAGAGCCCCAATCCACTTTGATGTTATTGGGCAGCCCAGCTGAGGACGATGATGTTCTATTTTTCAGATAAATCCTCTCATTTTGGAGGAGCATTGCACATTGTTCAGTCACATTGCCTCTCCCTTGGTAATTACTCTCAGCAAAATCTTGAAAAAGAATACGTAAAGATCTTATAATTAGGAATATGATTATGGTGTGGAATCAAGTTAGAAAATATTTGGGTGAAACTCATTCTTCCCTCACACGTCAGTCCAATATGGGGCAACCACTTTTTCCCACCAGGCAGATTAAATTCAGGCTTTATGAAGCGGCCTGAAATAAGGGTAATAGGAGTTAGTTGCCTGGTATGACAAACATTACCTTCAAATATTTACAGTTGAAAAACTTTATTAGATCATTTCAGAATCAGTATTGTAGATCCTCCCCTAGTTATCTATTTTGGAAAACAGAAATGCAAAAGGACTGCTCTGGGAGGGGTATTATCTCCAAATTATATAATCTTCTAGTTGTGGGATCTTTCAAGACCTCTGTACTGAAATTTAATGCCTGGAGAAAAGACACACAAGAGGATTTCCCTTTGGAGGACCAGAGAGCAGCATGTGCTGAAGCACAAACGCAAACCGTTAATGCTCGGCTCAGATTGCTGCAGTGACGAAGACAGTGGTGTTGTAACAATACTGGGATTTCCAACTTTGATACAATACCTTGAAAGTACCACTTTTGATACCACAGGGGAAATTGACGTTGGGAGCATAAAATTTACAATTTTTTATTTAAAGATAAATATAACAAAGCTTTAACATGACGACAATGACTTTTCAGCAGGACAGCAGAATGCTACAGCTGGTACTGGAGTATCGATTCTGCAATAAATTAGTATTGAACAGTTTCAAATATTTAGAATCTATATTTATCGATAGATAAATACTTTTGACAGTATTAGACAACATACAGTGTGTGATACGAGAAAAACTAAACTAGTATAGTAGCGTTATTCCACACCTGTGTATAAGGTGTAGACAGGAGAAAGGGACCTTTTTCTAATTGTGTGATAAGGTGCAAGAGTTTTGGAGTAAGATTAAACAGCTCTGGAGAATATATCAGGCATACGTTTAACATTTGAAAGCTTTTTATTCTATGTTTACACCCTCATAAACATCATACACATAAGAAAATATTGTTGCCTTCGATATTTGTTCACTTGTAAAAATAGTCGTCTCACTTTCTTAGGAGAAGACCGATAAACTTAGGCTCATTTGTCAGATTAAAGAATTGTCTTTAACTGTACGTCTGGAAAAGATTATTATTAAATATAAAGAATTGCTCTTTGAAAACATGAGGCATGCTTTTATTATACAATATATAAAAACTGTTGACCCAAGTAATGAGATGAGAGTGGCGGCGAAATGGAAATACAAGTTGTCTTCTGTCCTCTCTCTATTGTACAAGAAACCTTATCTTTTTAAAACATTTTATTTTTCATTGTTCAATTTATAACCTCATTATTATTGTTATTATTTATGGTTGTTGTTTGTATTTTGCTATTATCTTTTAGATGTCTGAGATGTGAGGGAAGGCTAATGATAATCGCCGTGCTTTTGATATTGCGTCTTTGTTGTTGGAAGTAATTTGAGAAAATTAATAAAGATATTGCCAGAGAATAGATATAGATATTACACATTGACAGATACAAATAGTTTAACTTGACTGATTATTGTAAGTACACAAGATGGGAGGTCTTTCATTTATGTATTTGCGTTTTGAAGGGATTATCAAGGAAGAAAACAAGTGCCAGAGAGCAGGGTGTGCCAAAAAATCACTTAAATGCAGCGAGCTTTAACAGATGCCCAGATCTAGGGCTTTGATCATCGAGCAGTGTCACGGACTTCCAGTGCCAGATCATATAGCAAGCATCACTCGCCTTTTACATCAGTTACTGTAACGTTCACCGTTTCATTTCCATTCCCAAGCGCTGACCTTGGTGCGCTGCTCTCGGTACGTTTGGCTACCAAAGTGCATGCGTGGACTGAGCTTCAAAAGTCTGGAAGTAAAACAGAAATAATACTCTGCATTATGCATTATAAAAGTCAAGGATGACGTTCATACCCCCCACGTCAGGGCTTAGACCTGCAGCCTACAGTCCAGACACCTTGTCTCAGCATGTAATATTTATATGTCTGCACTAAGCTGGACGTATGGAGCAGGGCCCGCACAATGAGCGTGAATGAGCGTGTGAATTCATCTGAATGAGAAGGGGGGGTTGAGAGTGGTGGAGGAGGGCCATGAAGAGGTTTGACATGAATAGGGGTGTATAGACAGGGAGGGGGTAGGGTGAGACAGGGGAGGAGCAGAGGAGGTCGGGTTAGAGAGAAGGAGGAAACAAGACAAAAGTTGGCCATAATGAGCGTGGAGGAAGGGGCAGGCGGGTGGTGCGTGGAAGAAAGGAGTTTTTCTGGGTGGTGGAGGAGTGGGAGGGAGTCAGGGCGCACTTCTGTCACTTTAAACAGAGACATCTGTCAGAGGGGGCCACTGGTGTGTGTCTGCGTTTGTGTGTGTGTGTGTGTGTACATATGTGTGTGTGTGTGTGTGTGTGTGTGTGTGTGTGTGTGTGTGTGATTAGGCAAGCAATGGAGATGACGTGACTTAAGTTGCACCTGGGGTGTGACCTCCGCTCCGAGGTCTCCTCTCTAACCACACTTCAACCTGCTGTCTCGATAAATGGCCTTTTCACACTGACCGCAGGGCGAAGCTGGAGCTTTATAGACCAGATTACACTATTGTAGATCACCACACTTCACAACGCTCTGTCCAGCAACGGAAGACACTGGAGTATTTGACCGCAGGGCTCGAGCAGCTCTGTCGTCTCTGGTCTGTTAGTGAGAGAGTTAAGCCTTGTTATAGTGATGCACTTTTAAGCGTGAATGTATGCACATGTAGAGTAAATTGAAAGGATTTAGGTTTACATTTTTTTTTTTTTTAGTAAAAACAATTTTGAATTTAGTTGTGTGCAAGTAGATGTGAATTTTGAAGCACATTTCTAGTTATTGAATGTAAGCTTGTGGATACTTCTTTGCTTTCTATGCATCATTTAGTTTGGGTATAACTTCTAACTAATAAGCCAGACATGTCATTTTTAGAGATTATCACCCTTAGGCCTGTGTATTAAGTGTATGACTTCAATCTGAATACTTAGAAAATATCTTTTCTCCATTTTATGCCACTTTCCTTTCCTTGACCATTAGAGAAATGATTGTGAGTACAAGTAAATATTTAAAATCATAAAGAAAAAAATAAGAAAATAACAGCCGGAGAATTTAACAAAATGAACAAGGCAAGCTGAAAATCTAAAGAGACTGTCTTCCAACTGATAAAACAAATAGCTATCATGAGTTGTTCTCCTAAATGAAGTAGAAGTATGGTTTAAGATAGAATTTTAAAAAATACACGCACTATAAATTGCTTCTTTTTCTGTGCCCAAAAATAGTCAGAGTCAATATTAGGCTCTTTTCCGTCTTTGATTAAGCCTGTATAAAAACATACAGGCCATTTGCATATTTGGCTTGTCTAAATTTTACGGGATCCTGCCTAACGCTGAAACTATCTGAGCATCCAGAAATGTGTCACTGGCTCCGTATTGAATGTAATCTCGGTGAATATGAGATTTTTGCAATCATGAATTTGTATGGCTTTGAGCAGCCTTTTTAATTCACC
This sequence comes from Epinephelus moara, assembly GCF_006386435.1. Taxonomy (NCBI): domain Eukaryota; kingdom Metazoa; phylum Chordata; class Actinopteri; order Perciformes; family Serranidae; genus Epinephelus; species Epinephelus moara. Next base: position 31,884,582 of record NC_065511.1, on the reverse strand, counting down.
AGCTCATTTCCCAAAGGACTTACGCTCCCTAAAATAGAAAGAAGGTCCAAGTGCATAGGTCTAACAGTTATCCGCTATAGTGCTGCTGGATTATGTTGGACTAAATCCAAAGGATCAAATTTCAGTGAGTGCTCCACTGCTGCATGCAGAATGTTCTCATTGGGGTTTGACAAAAACAGCATAATATTATAGGGATCAACAGGGTAGTTAGTTCTGCTTTATGCATGGTTTGATGCCATTACTATGGCGAGTGATGAAGGCAGAAAGAGAGGAGGGAGAGAGACGAGAATATGTTGGTAATCCATGCTCCAGTAGAGAGGCTGATGAAGGGTTAACAGCCAGATAAAGTATTGAGTGGAGGAGAAGGAGGGCAGACTTCTCAGGTGTGAAGAATGGAATGAGAGAGACAGAGGAAGGAGGGATGAGAGCAGGGGGATGGGCCGCGCAGGAGCTTGTATTATGGTTGCAGGCCCCCGTTGCCAGGCAACGGAGCCGAGCGAGATGCCAGGTTGCTAGGTAACCTGGGAGATGCAAAGCCTAACGTGGCGCGATAGAGAAACGGGAGAGAGGTGGGGTGGAGCGGTGCTGCTGGGCTGCTCCACCTTCCCGCTCACCCGCGCTGTCTCTCACATCTCTGTGTTTTCATCCAGCTGTGAATGAGAGCCGTAAACTCGATTTCATCAGGGAGTCGGTGTGTTGCATGCTACAATATCCTGACAGTGTTACTGGAATATAAACACAGGAAAACACACGCAGTAGAGCTGATATATAGACGGATCACTGATAGTGTGATTCTGTTGTTTTGGCATGTGGTTATCATGATGTGTAATGTCTCTGTTGTGTAATGGATTACAGTAAAGTGTTGAGGGCAGGGCTGCAACTAATGATAATTTTCATTATTGATTAATGTACTTTTTTTCCCCTAGATTCTTTGATTAATTATTAAGTTTATAAGCCCATTACAATTTCCCAGAGACCAGTGTGACAGCTTCAAATGTGTTGGTTTGTCCCACATATTGTCCATTAATGCAATAATATTAATTTGACTGGAATTATCAGCTTTTAAATACCACATATTAAATGATAATTTAACTGTCAAAATAGTTGCAGATGAATTCACTAACAGTGTTAAAGCTACCTAAATGAAATGTGAAATTAAAAAATGAGTGAGCGGGAACGATTAGTAATTGATTAGTCCATTGAAAGAAAATTAATCGCTAATGATACACTTTGTGGTTCCAGCTTCTTGAATATTGAGAATTTGCTGTTTTCTTTTTCATTTATGATAGTAAATGAAGAATCTATCTTTGGCTTGTGGACTGTTGGTTTGACGAAAGAAACTGAAGATGCCACTTTGGGTTCTGGAAAATTGTGATGAGCATTTTTCACATTTTTTTTGAGAGTTTTTGATTAATTTTAAAAATAGGCGACAATGAAAATAATCATCAGTTGCAGCCCTACATCATATCCATACCACAGATTATTGTTTGTCACGTGTGCATCAATATTGTGTGAAAACCCCAGCAGTCATCATCAAGTCATTCAAACAGAAATAATATATTTTATTCTGTAAGCATTGCCCAGCTCAAGCAAAAAAACATGTACAGCCTAAGTTATTCCACTTAAACTGGAGTGGAAACAATATACTTTTTCTCATCAATACAGTATCTTTTCAGCATTATTTTTACTGATCAGCCTGAGAAGTAGTTTAGGTTCCCAAGTAGGTTCAAAATTAAGGCAGGATTACAGGAAACATTTCAGTAGTTTTATGATAAACACTGTTTTAAAGAGAGACGATTATGGTGTGAACAGTCCTGCTATTTAGCTCAATTTTGGTTTTGCCAAATCAACATAAGGGTTCACTACGCTGACGATAATGAGTTTGCAGGCCTGCGAGGCATGTTGCAGCAATGATGGAGAAAAAAACGAGGGAGAGAGAGTGGGAACGACACAAGAGGAGGAAGTGAACGGGAGAGAGAAGAGAGAGGAGGGAACGGATGGAAACAGATAAAAAAAAAGCTGAGATGGTCGTGTCATCAGGCGGAGTATGGAGGGATTATGGAGTTGAGAGAGGAAAGAGGGGAATCGAGGATGGGGGAAGAGGAAGAGGGAGAAATAATGCTAGATCGTGGAGAAGGGATAAAAATAGTTTTCCTTTCTTGTGCACTCTGGAAAATGGACATCTGAAATTGTGTGGATGGAGTGTTCCAGAGGGAGATTGAAGGGGGAAGGGTGTGTGTGCACTTGTGTGTGTGAGGAAGACAGATATGAAGAGAGCGTGTTGGTGTGTCTGCGCACACAGACACACACACACACACCCATCATTGTCTATTGTCATGCCATGTGCTGTAATCAGTTTTATATTTATATTCGCGGGAACATTTGTGGAGAATTGCCAAAATGAAAACATTGATTCAACTCTGTAGTTTAATCCACGTTCCAAATAGTGCATGTACACACACATTTACATGCGCACGCCACCCCCTACCCTCATGATGTGGTGCAATGGTTTGTTCCACTGATTTTGCGTGGGTGGGGGAGGGGGTAGAATACGATTTGA